>NC_136808.1:42932835-42990335 GCF_951216825.1 Electrona antarctica | reverse complement strand
CAGCTTAAAAATGGAAAATCACACCCGTGTGAAGTAAGTGGTGCAACTCCTTGTGGGGGTCCCCGGGGGGTCCAGACCCACAGGAACGCGCCCAGGGTGCCGGCCCACTTCCGGCGAGCCGCCCTGCGTCCAAAACGGTCGAGAAATGACAGAGTTACCATGTGGGGGTCCCCAGGGGGTCCCTGTACTGTACTGTACTGTACTGTACTGTACTGTACTGTACTGTACTGTACTGTACTGTACTGTACTGTACTGTACTGTACTGTACTGTACTGTACTGATATTTTTCTGTAGTTTTTTTTCTCCAAGGTGGTACTGCTTAATTCCCAGACTTGCAAAGAAAAAAGGATTCCAAGGCACTCCGTCTTTGGTGAAAAGATATATTAAAAAATAACCTGACAGCGTTTCCCTCTAGCTGCCCTCTGGTGTGTTTCAAAACGTAGTTTGACCTGAAGACTATGAGGTTTGAACACATGACATTGAGCATCACATTTGTTCTCTTACATTAACTGCAGTTACTGAGGCACTGCATGCCTGATATTAAGATGCTGATACATTTGTACTTTTATTCAAGTAACATTTTGAATACTGGCCCTTACTTGTGCTAGAGTGGTCTTTGACCACTGACAGAAACATCTTTGACCACTGACACAAACAAAGCCTGTAGGCATGACATTGGGAGGATGATCGAGTTCATATGGAGTTCTATACAGTACATGACACATGTTGTGTTGTATGGCCATGACAACATCTTGGCTTTATTTCAAGTTCTCTTGTGAACCTCTTCTCCTTTACTGAGCTCAGCTATACAGTACATTGAAACAGATGCATAGGCCTACTGAGGTTTCTGTTTGGAAAAATGAAAACAAAGAAAGGTGTCACAAAGAACTGAAATGCGCCAATCCTCTAGTGGCAGTATTATACTTTGTCGATCGGGGTCCCCCAGGGCTCTATACCTGATTCCTTCCTTTGTAGAGGGGAGGCCTCTACACCATCTCTTCGATGAAAATAGCTGATCAACAAGCTCACAACACATCACACATTTTGTCATCCAGTATGACATGCCCGGAATAGGGATGGGTCATGTGGTTAATGGAGATTTCTCTTTTAGGGTTTTTGTTTAGCAACAATATTCTATTGTTAGATCTCTTATGTCATTTTTATGCATTCTCTCACAGTTGATGGATGATCTGATGGATTAGTTTTGTTTTGTGTGTGCTTTCTTTTGTGTGTATGTGTGGTTGATTTATAACGTGCACGTGTATGCATCCTGCCGCATCCCTGGTGGCTCAGAAAACTATATACCTCAGGAAAGAATTAACTCCAGATGAGGATCCACCCTGAAACATATGTGTACTGTACATGTAAATATACTCTTTCTTGCCTGTGCGTCCAGAGCCCTCTGATAATGTCCAACTCTCTGTTGTTTCTGCTGGAACTGCTGGGCCTTCTGCAAAGCAATCCTTGGACACACACTATAGCAGTCAGTCAACCCACTGGGTTGACTGACTGCTATGAGTTTTTGGGTTTTAGCCTCTTTAGCCACGTGTGTGTGTGTGTGTGTGTGTGTGTGTGTGTGTGTGTGTGTGTGTGTGTGTGTGTGTGTGTGTGTGTGTGTGTGTGTGTGTGTGTGTGTGTGTGTGTGTGTGTGTGTGTGTGTGTGTGTGTGTGTGTGTGTGTGTCACACACCTCAGCATGGTGTGACCCCACACTTAGTTAGTTAGTGTGTTAGTGTGTCTTAGTTCCTGTGTTCCTGGTAAACAACAGGCACCTACGGTATGTTTTGTGAGAAAAACAGTCATGCACATACAATCACACTCACATCTGCACAACATGCACACATGCAGACAGACACACACGCACGCACGCGCGCGCACACACACACACACACACACACACACACACACACACACACACACACACACACACACACACACACACACACACAGATACACACCATTTTGCCCATTACAATCCTAATGATATATGGTCACACAGTCACGCAGTGATGAATGGTTGATAGAACAAACCTGGAACACAACCCCCCCATTAGCCTCGATACCCAGACTTTCATTTACCCCCCCATTAACATTTAAAGGAGCACTTTGCCCATTAACCCTTACCTACATATAATTGGCCCTTACTAATACTCATTATAAGTTGGCACAATTTCAGTCCACTTACTTGGTAGTAGGCTGTGGACAGTTCAGAAACCTGCCTACCAGTGACATCATCGATGGATTGCACACTAAAAGAAACTACAGCCTTTCTCATTGTTCTTGGTTTAATACAAAATTCACAATGAAGTTTGAAATCTTGTTTGAAATGACCAAACCTGCCTACCGATGATGTCACTGGTAGACAGGTTTCACAGCCCTACTCTGAGACACCGCAAGTAGACAGAAATTATAAATGACCATTAGTGCCTGAAGTGGTCTATACCTGTACTTAGATATGATGAATAGTGAAAATAGACAATCTCCAAGTTTCATTTTAAAGATGGAGTGCTGTGGCCTGGACGGTTAGCTCAACCTTCTGGGCACCTGGGCCACTGAGCCAGCCTGACGGCGTGCCGTGGGTTCGACTCCCGATCCTGACGGCCATTGCAGATTACTTTAACATTTGTTAAAATGTAGTTTTTATGTGGACACGCCCACCAGTTCATTAAGTATAGGCTATCTGGTTTGTCTGTTGGGTGGTGATCATGGGTGGAGCCGCACCCAAAGCTGTTGTTGTATGATAAAGTGTGAGGGGTTAGGGGAGGGGATGATATTGTGAATTTGTGATGTCACTATATTACTGTTTTTTTCATTGCCACATTTGACTGTCAAGGTTTCAGCCTCCAGGAACAAACCCTAAATACAAAGGGAAAACATCATTGCACATAGCAACCACACCAAGGGGTCTAATGAAGTACTGTCACCTCATAAACACATTTAATTGTTGAACATTATAATTACGTGCCCAAAATAGGGACGCCATCTACAAAGTGGTTTGGTAAACAGGGAAATATGTCAGTTTACTAATAATAACGGACAGGATTATTGCTCCAAAAAAAAAAAGTAATAAAAAATTGTTCTTATTTTCAAGTAAAGTGGATTTTGACAGCCGTGGCCATAAAAGGATTCTGATCTTTTTTGTGACCTTAACCTTCTTGAACCTATATTACCTCCATAACTAAGTGATCAGGTGATCTAGGGACGGTAATTTGTCCTCCTTTCTTGAATGTTTCATGTCAATCTATCCAACTGTTTTCCTGTCAATATACTAACAAACAACAAGCAAACCAGATCCTGTTTGGGGTGTTGTAATAAAACCATGAACCTTGAACCACTCCCATTGAATACCAGGAGAGAGATCATACGCCTTCATAAATATCAAGACTCCAGTAAAGACCTCCATTTATGGTACCACTGGACCAAATATATTCTCATGGCCATGCACACTGTAACTGTACTGTACGTCAGCACTACACAAAAACCCCATTGTTAACCCCATAAAGTCAGCATCCATATTCTGGGGGGAACATCAGCCAAAAATAGCTGATCTACAAGTTGTGAACTTGTAGATCATTATTTGCCATTTTTTACTATTTTCAAAAACCCTTTAAAATAGTTAAACCTGCCGATCTACATTGACACATTGTGAGCTTGTAGATCGGCTATTTGAACTATTTTAAAATGTTTTCAAAATAGTAAAGAATTGCAAATAAGGGGTAAGCGGTAAGGGGTATTCGCGCAAGATACAGCCCCTAGTGTAGACAGACAAAAGCAGTCCAAATACAGAGCCAACTCAGGTCCAGTTTAATAAGTCTAGAGGGTTTAAGTGGGGTTTTACTGTGTACGAGTGCAGAGCTGCCAAGCACAACAACTTAGTTTAAACTTTTGGGTCTGGGGTACCATGTCCTCTCTGGCCCTGTAGCTAGTCACTGGTCCTCTGGGAGAGGGGAAGGGAGGAGGAGGGGATTATGCCTGTGTGAGCGAGAGAAAGAGAGAGAGGAAGGGAGAGAGCAGATAGTGTACATTTTAATCTGAGAGAGTACAAATGTATATGTAAATAAATTGAATTTACCCATGTGGTGCAGTTGTACACTCTCAGAAGGGTTCAAATAGAAATCTAGAAGGTAACAAACAAACCAAAATCCCAGTCATGCATTATTATGAAAGCTCAAACTGCTTCTCTGGAGTGTGTGTGTTTCCCAGATTCCCAGGCCAGAAGATCAAATTGATATCCAGTCTAGTGTTACAGATACTGTCTGGCATATAAGCGGTTGGCTCTTTGACTGCTGGTCACAGAGTTTCAGTAAAGCACCAGATGTTCCCACACCAGCCCACCACTCAGCATCCCATAATAACCATAAAATGATACTGACAAAAACCCATGCCCATGTCCTTGTAGCCCATCATAACAAGTATCAACTGTGCAAACCATGACAGAAAAAATTGAGCCATGTGTCACATAGCATCATTCAGACACAAAACAACCTGCCTTTGAACAGAGTTTGATCAGAAATCTTGCACAGCGAGCTGGCCGGATGTATGGAGAACCGGGATGACTTTTATTGTGTAAAGATGTATCCTCTACTGTATCTATTAAAAAATCTGCTTGATGTTTGTGGTACTGTATGGGCCGGTGGTAGGATAATTTGAAATTATACCAAAATGTAAATACTAGGGATGTCCGTTTCTTTTGCTCCAGATCCGATTCCGATCATTTGATTTAAGTATAGATGCCGATACCGATCTTTCCCGATCCAATATTTATATTTTTATGGAACACTTATGCCATATCACAATAGTACAATATCCCAAATCACAGACAATATCCAGTCTAATATCATTATATGGATATAATATTGATACTAGGGATGTCCCGATCATGTTTTTTTGCTCCCGATCCAATTTCGATCATTTGAAAATGACGTGATTGGCCCCGATTTCCAATCACATGGATGGACAACCCTATAGTAAATACTCTGAACTTTGTTTTTGAAGCTGCAATCCTAATCTGCAATCCTAATCCTAAAAACATCATTCTGACCAATTCTAGAGTATAGATATAGACAGAGTATGTTAATGCATTATAACTAACACAACTGTGGTGGTTGTAGTTGGTCTGACTGCTTTTCTAGTGAGAAATCAATTCCTGGTTAACGAGTGTTATTCCACGAAGCTCAAGACCAAACTCCGGACATGGGGTGAGAGAGCATTTGTCTTTGCTGCCCCAACCCTGTGGGAGGGCCCTAAGGCACTCAGAGATGCCCCCACCCTCCAAACCTTCAAAACCGCACTCAAGACCCACGTCTTCAACATTGCCTTCCCTAGCTAACCCTTTTCACTGTCTTTTAATGTTTTTTATAGCTTAGTTTATTTCTTTTTTTTCTAATAAAGTTGTTTTTATTTGTGTTGTTACCTCTGTAAAGCCCCCCCATGTAAAGCATCTTTGGGTACTCAGAAAAGCGCTATATAAGTTTGAGTATTATTATTATTATTAAAATGCGATATATCCCCTGGACAAATGGGCTTTCTGCATTATCTCAGCAGTAGAGATGTTCCCTGGTCAGACCACTGTATTGAACCTGCAGTGCTACCGTTGCCCAGGTGGAGCCTGCAGAACCATTGCGGCTCAAGAATCCACCACTGAATGAAGTGTCTGGTGCTGGGAGTCTGGTGCAACGCACAGGTCCTCGCTGTACTCCTGGTGAGAGCAGGAGTGGACCTGGTGAGACGTAGGAGGGGCCCGGACAGGAGGCAACCCACAGAGCCTAGTCCCTCCACATGCCAGAATTGTACCTCTCAGTCCTGGCATAGTAGTTCCGGAGTGGTTCCAATGGATTGTGTGGCCCTGGTCTTTCCCTAGTGGGTCTGATCGAGGGTAGCTACTGGGACGTAAGTTGGGACTTGATCACCCCGGCTGGGTCACCCGAGTGAGGGGTATGATGTTCGCGAGACCCGAAACCCCGATGACCTTGGGATACATCACTGAGGATACGTCCCAGTTGCATCCATGTGATGTATTTTCGTTCTTTCGTTCTATTGTACTTCTTTACCCAGAGCCCTATTCACATTGCACAAACTTCAGACTGAGGTCAAAGTGTCGTGCATTTGAACGATCACGTGCGGTTGACTCAGGTCATCAAAAACTTTATGAGATCGAAGGAGGCTTGGTGAGGTATGCATATTGTCAAGCTTCACACTGATCTCCTTGCTAAAATGATCAGCTGTGTGCATTGAAGGACATATTTTTGTTTAAAATCCAGCATTATGTCATTCCTCTTGTCAACTTGTATTCAATCACATCATTCTAGGCATAGGTGCACATTCAGCCCCAAATGTATAGGTGAACTTTAAGCAAAAACATCAGATCTACAAGCTCACAACATGTTGTGAGCTTGTAGCTTTATATATATCTGTATTTATCTATACACAGAAACATCACTGTGTAGTGGTTGATTATGAATCCCAACTCTGTAAACTCTATTTAACGATGAGAGTGTGGAAATGTAACCAAATAAACACAGGAGGTTTTTGCTCTCAATGATGTCTGCTGGTCGTGGGCGGCATATTTGACTGAGAAGGACAAACAGAAGTTAACCCAAATGTGAATTAAATTAAAAAAATGTTAACGAGGTACTGAGAAGTCAGAATGAGAAGGCGGAGGAATTAAAATAAATGTTGAAGAGAGAGATCTGCGTTTGATTAGGGTGAAATCTGTTAGGTCGTCTGGGATGTTTGGTTCTTGTGATGAAACTGGTGTGTGTGCCTGCCAGACCCCAGAAACAACCCCGGCCCGCCTATCCCTCACTCCCTGAGCATTGTGTCTCCCACATGAAAACGCACGCACGCACGCACGCACGCACGCACGCACGCACGCACGCACGCACGGCGCACGCACGCACGCATGCATGCACATCATAGAGACAATCACAAAGAGTACAACACACACACACACACACACACACACACACACACACACACTTCAAGATAGAATTACATGTCACTTTCGTTGCGTGTGAAATGCCAACTTCCTGTCAGAAAGACGTTTCCACTGAAGCCTCCTCCCTTCCTGTTCCTCTTCTGCTCTTCCGTTATTAGCATTTTAACAGCACACATATTTCACACATGCACGACTCAGATTCATGACGCACACGCACACAAACACACACACACACACACACACACACACACACACACACACACACACACACACACACACACACACACACATACACACACACACACACACACACACACACACACACACACACACACACACACACTGGTAAATTATATATAATGATGATATAGAAGGATGTTCCATTACATTCATTCCCTATAACCCCTGATTGACAAGACAGACATGTGCGCGCGCATGTGCACACACACACACACACACACACACACACACACACACACACACACACACACACACACACACACACACACACACACACACACACACACACACACACATGCACACGCACACGCACACATGCACACGCACACGCACACTCACACATGAGTGCGTGTCTATGTAGAAGTTCAATACTTCACAGTGTTGAAGTTTAAACTCTCGATCCACCACTCTCCAACCTCCATCCTTTCATCCACCCATTTGGCTTTCACTCTGAGAGAGAGAAAGATCCTTGCCATAAGAATGACACTGTTCTCTGCTCCTTCGTCCATTTCTCTATGGGATTTATGGCTCTTTGAAGGGAGCCGGATCTCTGGGATCCGTTCCTTTCAAAGAGTCGTTCAAAAGACTGGCTCAAAAGACTGGCTCACGGGGCTCACCGATGGGTGGGGCACTGTCTGCCCAGTGTCCCCCCAGTGCCTCCCCACTGCCTCCCCAGTACCTCCCCAATGTCTGCCCAGGGCCTCCCTAGTGACTCCCCAGTGCCTCCCCAGTGCCCAGTGTCCCCCCAGTGCTTCCACAGTGCCTCCCCAGTGTCACCCCCAGTGCCCAGTGTCCCCCCCAGTGCTTCCACAGTGCCTCCCCAGTGTCACCCCCAGTGCCTCCCCAGTGTATCCTGCTTAGGGCGCCAGATTGCTCAGGACCGGCCCTGGTTGAAACCCCCGTGCACCCCTCCTCCTCTAAAAAGGAACGGCTCCCTGTGAACCGGATCCCATCGTTCCTTTCAAAGAGCCGTTCAAATGATCCGATTCGTTCACGAACGTCACATCTCTTCTTTTGTGTCTTTTCCCCCCTTCCATTTCCTTGTTTCAATTAATCTGTATTTCCTTCCACCTCGCTGTATCTCTTTCCCGGTTATTTTTCAACTGCATATAGCCTGCATACTTCGTAGATCAGCCATTGTCGGTGCACAACGTCACAGTGCACAACCAAATATAAATCAGCCAATTCTCCCTCTGTCATTTGTTGGTCGGTGTTCTTTCATTAGCATATATGCCAACAGCTGCCCCCATAATGGCAGCAACACAGGGAGTTCAATGCGCATATGCCAACACGTGTATCTGTGTGTATACTGTATGTGTGTTCATATGCACACGTGACACCCCCACACACACACACACACACACACACACACACACACACACACACACACACACACACACACACACACACACACACACACACACACACACACACACACACACACACACACACACACACAGTGTCTGTGGGGGTTGCAGTAATTGTGTCATTGTGGTATGGTGCCACAAAATGTTCTGCAGAACCAGCATGTCATCAATGAGGCTATTTCTCAAACTGACAGTCACTTCACAGTACCTTGTACTCCTCAAGCTGCAAGCTGGAAACCCCAATGTATTTAATGATGTCCACATGTGCACTGCAGAGCAATCATTGTCTCCACCAGGCCGAAGGCATGGTGAGAGAGTATGTTTTGCACTCCGTCCGTGTGTGTGTGTGTCCGTGTGTCCGTGTGTCCTTCCGTCCGTCCGTTACCATCCGTTACCAGCTAATCTCCGGCACCGTTAACCCGGTCGATGCCAAACTTTGCACACACACTCCCTAGATGCCAACGATGAACCTCTGCCCCGCATTTTCCAGAACGGCCTGTTATAGCGCCACCATGAGGCAGCTTTTCACATTTGTTACCTAAAACTGCACCGATCTGCGTGAAACGTTGCATGCACACTCCCTAGAGGCCAAGGACAAACCTTTGACCTGCATTTTCCGCATCTGCCTTTTATAGCGCCACCAGGAGGCCGACTTTTGTAAAACACATTTTTGGATATTACTCCTCCAGATTCTGTCCAAAAATCTCACAAATCGTTACACAGTATCTCTATGGTCATGTGCTCAAGTCGGATCTGTCCGATATTTCATATTCCACCCTAATTGGCTATAATTGCCTTTCACAGTTTGCAAGATTGCCCCGTTTTGAACAAAAGCCTCAAATCATGAACACAGCATGCAATTTACGTGAAATCTTTCACACATTTTCTTACTAGGCTGAGGAATATATCCCACCCTTTTCACATTGGGCTGTTATAGCGCCACCAACAGGTTGATTTTTGCAAAACAGGTTGATTGGAACAACATGCCTCAAATCATCCAATTGCCATACAAGGCAAACATGTTTATATTACTACTCAACATTTTGCCAAACATCTCACACAGTCCTATCCTCCTGGTGGAGACCTGTGCCCAGAAGGGCACTTTTTCTAGTTTCTTTCTAAAGCTAGACTGAGATAGAGAGAGAGAGAGAGAGAGAGCGTCTAGTGCACTGCAGTGTGAACATTTTGATTATTTTCCTTACTTCTATACCCAAAGCAATTCACAGATATACAACAAATGAAATCAATAATTGTCTCCACCAGGCCGAAGGCATGGGGAGAGAGTATGTTTTGCACTCCGTCCGTGTGTGTGTGTGTGTCCGTCCGTCCGTCCTTCCGTCCGTCCGTTACCAGCTAATCTCCGGCACCGTTAACCCGGTCGATGCCAAACTTTGCACACACACTCCCTGGATGCCAACGATGAACCTCTGCCCCGCATTTTCCAGAACGGCCTGTTATAGCGCCACCATGAGGCAGCTTTTCACATTTCTTACCTAAAACTGCACCGATCTGCATGAAACGTTGCATGCACACTCCCTAGAGGCCAAGGACAAACCTTTGACCTGCATTTTCCGCATCTGCCTTTTATAGCGCCACCAGGAGGCCGACTTTTGTAAAACACATTTTTTGATATTACTCCTCCAGATTCTGTCCAAAAATCTCACAAATCGTTACACAGTATCTCTATGGTCATGTGCTCAAGTCGGATCTGTCCGATATTTCATATTCCATCCTAATTGGCTATAATTGGCTTTCACAGTTTGCAAGATTGCCCCGTTTTGAACAAAAGCCGCAGCATGCAATTTACGTGAAATCTTTCACACATTTTCTTACTAGGCTGAGGAATATATCCCACCCTTTTCACATTGGCCTGTTATAGCGCCACCAACAGGTTGATTTTTGCAAAACACATTTTTGGAACAAAATGCCTCAAATCATCCAATTGCCATCAAAGGCAAACATGTTTATATTACTCCTAAACATTTTGCCAAACATCTCACACAGTCCTATCCTCCTGGTGGAGACCTGTGCCCAGAAGGGCACTTTTTCTAGTTAAGCATGTAGAGCATGACATGTGTGTGTTTACGTGTGTGTCCATGTGCCTGTATGTGTGACAACTGAGTGAGGAGGGAGTCATACATGTATTTTTTTGTTGTGCGTGCGTGCGTGCGTGCGTGCGTAAGTGCATGTGATTGCTTGGATTGCTTGGATTTCTGTTTATGGACAAAGTATGCTGTTTAGGTCAGAGTGCAGATAGAGGAATGAAGATAGAGAGAGAGAGAGAGAGAGAGAGAGAGAGAGAGAGAGAGAGAGAGAGAGAGAGAGAGAGAGAGAGAGAGAGAGTGACAGGGAGAGGATGAGAGAGAGAGAGAGAGAGAGAGAGAGAGAGAGAGAGAGAGGAGAGAGAGAGAGAGAGAGAGAGAGAGAGAGGGAGAGGGAGAGAGAGAGAGAGAGGGAGAGAGAGAGAGAGAGAGAGAGAGAGAGAGAGAGAGAGAGAGACAGAGACAGAGAGAGAGAGAGAGAGAGAGAGAGAGAGAGAGAGAGAGATTGGGTAAGTAGAGAGTGCAAGTGGTGTCAGCTACATTGGGGAGAATGTTATCCATCTTAGGTCCTTGCCCATTGCCCATACCCATAAATCTTCTTCAATCTCATATTGATGTGTTGCAACTTGACATCTCAACCCTGGCAATGCCTTTCATTTGAAAGGCATTCATTAGATTGTGTCACTTCATAAATTCTATTCACAGCAATTATGAAGCAGAATTTGCACCAGCATTATTCAACATGTGTACAGATACTGAAGTCATGTGCATGCATTCATGTATATTGTCTAATGCATACATTTAACCTTGAACAGATGCATACAAATGCATATCACACACACAGAGTAAAATCCTTGAGTGTTTATTGGTCTATTGGTCCATAGCACTTAATTGACTGATTTAAATGGGTGCTCACATTCTCACATTTGACTGTGCTCATAAACACTCACACGCCCATACGCAGCATGAGTCACAGTAACACTAGCAATTGTAATTGTATGCAGTCCATTCCTCATGTCAGCACCTGGAAATCAGCAACATGGTCACCGATACCCAGATCCCCTAGCTGGCTCTGATTGGTCTAGTGTCCCTGGACACTAGACCAGGCAGTTCCTTGATGCTGGTTAAAGTACATTTACTCAAGTAGTGTGCTAATTGTTCACTTTACTTGCTTATGTCCATTTTTCAATGCTGTACACTTCTACTGTACTCGCAGAGGCAAATATTGTATTATTTGATCACTTTAGTTAGAAGTTACTATTTAGATTTACGTTATTATTACAAAACATATAGTGACCAATATATACCTTATATTGTATAGCCTACTGTTCTGTTTGAAAAGAGCCGATATAAGAGCTCACAGTGTCTCACAATGCTACACTTGATGAGTATAGGCTACTTTTACATTTGTAAAGTATATTCTAATGCTAATACTTTTACTCAAATAAAATGTAACATACTATTCTAGATTGGGCTACCTCTGTAGCTGGGTCAGCCTGACAGGGCTGTCGACAGGTGCAGGATACAGATACTGTAGTGTACGTTGTGCAGAGACTATAGTTTGGCAGACAGCACAAAGGGAGACTCTGGAGGCTGCAGTAATATCCAGATGTAAGTAGATTAGACTCTAAATACCTATACGCTAATCATTAGAGTATAGGTATTACAGCAACACTGATTACACTGTTGCTCTGTGCCTGTTAAATGCCAAAACTAACATGCTGTGTATATAGTGTTTATATTACATATTCATTATTCACTTGGATTAGTCTTTGTGTGTGTGTGTGTGTGTGTGTGTGTGTGTGTGTGTGTGTGTGCGTGCGTGCGTGCGTGCGTGCGTGTGTGCGTGCGTGTGTGTGCTTCCTTGCCGATAAATGTGATTCAGAACAATGACTCCATTCCACAACCCCCTTAATTGCCCACTGGTGATGAGAGAAGTCTTAATAGATGAGAACAGCTGGGAACGGAAAGAAAGGGGAGAGAGAGAGAGGAGAGAGAGAGAGAGAGAGAGAGAGAGAGAGAGAGAGAGAGAAAGAAAGAGACTTTGACTTTTTATAAAACCTTTTTATTTACAAACTAAAAAAGAACAGCAAAAGCTTTACTTGTTTTCAGTCAAACATGGCATCTTGCATACAACTCGAAACAAAAAAACAAAACATCATTATTCATATTCAAAAGACCATTGCTGCAACAAACCAGTGCAGAGGGTTCAGCCAGTGACATGCTGCTGCTGCCCCTGAACCCCCCCTATACGCCGAGTCCTCCTCCACACCCAGCCCGTCTCTGGACACAACACAACAGTACAGTACAAGTCCACTTTCCTCTCCCCTCCTGTGATTCTCATGTTCAGTATCTTTCATAGATAGTTTTTCGATGCACAGTTCTGGGAAACAACCCACACGGCAAGGTGATATCAGCCCCAACAGATCAGCTATTGCTCCTGCATCCACCAAGCTCTGACCAGCTACATCCAACAGCTCCACCATGACCACTGTCACACAGGCTGTGAGTGAGCCTCGATGTTGGCATGTGATGAAGGTCCATCCTGGCCCTTCCAACGAGAGGTCCGTCTGAGAATCCGAGTCTACACGTAGCACTCGTAGCGGGCTCCAGCCGCTCCACCATTGTCCAGTCAACCAAAGCCAACCCACCTCACAAGTGGCCGGCTGTTTCATTGTCCAGTTAATCTTCATGTCCATTAAAGACAGAACCAAATGCAAAAGAGGACCCAGCGCACAGAAGGAACCCAGCGGCACCACCACCATCACCATTCTAATTCCGCATCAATCCTCTGCACCAGTTTCTTCACTCTGAAAATCTCTTGCCTGGTAAAGCATACTCCTTCTGCTAACTTCATGTTTTGCCTGGCAGCCTTCACAAAACCCTTACTATCTGGGAAGTACTTTTCAACATCGATCAGTCTCTTGTTTTTTGTTTTCTGCAAAAAACGTTTCATTTCTGACACCCCATAGACATTTTTCTTTTTTACACATGTTTCATCATCGCTCACCCAACCACAAGTACTATCGTCTGAATTGAGTTCACTTTTCCCCTCGGTCACTTTTTTTGCTTTTGTCCCATTTGAACCTTTTGCCTTTCTTTTCTGCCCCACCACCTTCACCCCTTCCTCCTCAGCCCCCATCTCCATGTCAGCTACTTTAGCCCCTCCCTCCTCCACTTGACTGACAGGAGGACTACTGTCCTCTTGGGAACTTGTGTCAGCCACAGGTTCAGCATTAACCATTTCTCCTTCACCTCCACTGTTTTCCTGCTGGCTATTTTCTTTTTCCCCTTCATCTTCACCTGTTTGCTCAGTTCCCCCCCCATCTTTATTGACATTCTCTGCCAACAACTCGGGTTCAGCATTTACTCCTTCATCTTCACCCACCTGCCCACTCCCAGTACCATCCCCATTAACGTTTCCCATCTCCTTTTCAACATTTTTTCCCCAGGGATTACTCCCCCTCCCCCCCCTGGTAGCATTGCTTGTCCCCTCGCCAGAGTCAACAACCCTCTCTGGACAGGACCTTATCAAGTGCCCTTCCACCCCACAGCCAAAGCACTTCATATTCTCGGTTGTAGCAAATAAAGTGTATTCAAAATTGTCGACTTTGATCTTAAAGCCTGTAATCAGCTCTTTACTCCTGTTTCTCAAAATCATGAACAGCATTCTCCTGTGAGAAACAACATGTCGCAACTCAGGTGATTTACACCCTGACGGGAGCTTTTTAATCGGCGACACCACCTTCCCAAACTTGGTCAACTCTCTCACTATCAGTTCATCATCAATGAATGGGGGGACGTTTGACAGAAACACTTTACTCGATGGCATTGCGAGTGGCGTTACTTTCACAAGCGTGCCCTTTATCTCAACGCCCCTCTCGATCACAGCGTTTGCTTTATTCATCCCATCGACAAAAATCACAACGCCACCATTCATTCTGGCAGCAGATTTAACGCTAGCGGGTCCGACTACTTTTGCGACCGCTAAACTGCAGTCCTCTACAGAGCACGGGAAAGCTGGCGAGATCTTAAAACCATGCTTCCTTGTGAGAGTTGTGAAAGCCATGGCGACGCTGAAAGCCGTCAGCGAACAGCAAACACAAAACCACCAACAGCAGTTTAAACACTAGACCAGTGCAAAAACCGCAAAACCCAACACTAGCGAGATAGAAGAGCAAGCATAGACAGAGTATAGATAGACCAAACACTCACTCCGTAACCTCACTCCGCACCACGCTCCTCACTCACACACATCCGCACGAGAGAGAGAGAGAGAGAGAGAGAGAGAGAGAGAGAGAGAGAGAGAGAGAGAGAACACTAGGTGGGGTGATGTTTGAAGATTGATGTTGGCAAAATGCCAAAACCAACATGCTGTGTAGTGTGTATAGTGTTTATATTACATAATATTATTTATTATTCACTTGGATTATTCTTTGTATTAATTTGAGTGTGTGTGCATGTGCATTGTGCGTGCGTGCGTGGTGCGTGCGTGCGCGCGTGCGTGCGTGCGTGGTGCGTGCTGCGTGCGTGCGTGCCTGCGTGCGTGCATGCGTGCGTGTGTGCGTGCGTGCGTGCGTGCGTGCGTGCGTGCGTGCGTGCGTGCGTGCGTGTGTGCATGTTGAGAAAGTAGCAGGACAGCAGGTCAGTGTCACTAATAACAGGATCTTCAGAGCTATATGATGAGGATATGACATAGGGTGATATTCTGATTGGCTGGAATGAGCTGATGTATGATGATGATACCATGATAAGATGGCCCCTCACTTCACACAGGTGTGATTTTTCTAATCAGGTTACGGTATGCTTTATCAGTTTTCTGATAAACCCATGTTTCTATGTCAGTGGTATATTTCATGTCAAGGTCCCCCAGAATTGTGTATGTAATTTTCCCCGGACTCCAATCTCAAAATATGTTGTTCCAGGGACTCCCCCAGAAGCAAAGATTTGAGTTAAAAGCGTTCACTGGGAAAGAATATATATTCAAAGATTTGCACACATTTTCACGATTTTTCAATAGCTAAAGTATAACATAATGCTTAAAACAAGTACAGTGCAGACGTTGGGAGCACACCCCCACATTCGCAGGCTCTTTTACAATAGCTCCATCCAAAGTCACGGCCTGCATGAGAACCGCCCTGCCCGCCAATGGAAAAACCTACATTGAATGGTGCAGCCAGCTAAGCACATCGTGGGAGGTGAACATTCTTATTATTATTCTTGTACGAGAGGATCCGAGGGCTTATAATGGAACCTTATCATGTGATTTCATTTTAGTCATAGCACCAAAAAAAAGAACAAACTAGAAAAGTGTGCTCTTCGGAGAACATGTCTCCACCAGGCCGGGTTGCCTACCCAGGGCCCGCAGACTTGGACAAAGCAAACTGTGTGTTTTGGAGTTAACGCGAAATGGCGGAAAATGTAATCCGGCACAAGTGGCTGATGCCTATGGAAAGTGAAAATCTTAATTGGAGGTGGAGGTTATTCCTCCTATCATTTTGAGTGTGTGCAAAGTTTCACAGTAATCGGGATCTGCGTTCAAGATTTGTGGCATATATGCAAAACAAGCCACTCCAGCAAAGTTTGGAAGGCAATCAATTGAAATGGAATATGAAAAATCCAACAGACACATCTTGATCACATGACTACAGACTGCATGGGTCAACTCAATGGAGCAAGATCTTAAAGTGACTTGCATGGAAGGGCCCTGGCCCCTGAATGGGATGGCCATTAATTGGCCAACCTCACCCGTCAAATCAAACTCAGCTTCTTCTATGCAATGGTAGACTCTGTTCTCATATACGGCAGTGAATGCTGGACCCTAAAACCAACTATGTAGATGTATCTAGATTCTAGAATGTTGTGTGCAGTACATAACATCAACAAGAGTACACAAGTTACCAACAAGAATCTGTATGATGGAATGCCAAGGGTGAGTCCGAAAATAGCAGCCATGCAGGAGAATGAGACTAACAGGACATTGCCAAAGACACTAAGAGCTGCCAGACAGCAAATTAGTGCTGTGGGAACCAACACACGAGCAACGGTTACAAGGACGTCCCATATTAACATTAACATATGTGGATGTACTCAAGAGAGACGCAGGAGCGCAAAGCACAAACAAGCTGGCCAGATGTATGGATAACGCGAAGCCACAATGGAGGGCTCGTCTGAGGACGAGCTAGAGAGAGTATAGCAAATTGCGTGAGGTTTGGACAAAATCTGTAGGAATAGTAGCAAATAGTTTCGCCAATATCAGCCTTCTTTTCCCAGATTGCTATTTTGAGGGTTGCTAGACCCTCCTATGCCCAGCTTTCTGGGTTTGTGTGAACACAAACATTGGCTTGTAATTGGCTGATCACCCCATAGTGATGATTTGATTGACTAAGCAAAGTACGAGCTAAACGTGTGGACAGAAAAGTGAAGACAGCAAATTGTGATTGGCCGGGAAGTGATGATGTATGATGATGACAAGACAAGAGCGCCACTCACTTCACACAGTTTGTGATCGCAGTTATAAAATGTATGTTTCGGGTGAATTAAATAATACATTTTGAACGCCTTCAAAATAAGGGTATGCACTGAAAAGAACCGTGGCACTGGCGGAAGAATTAATTAATTAATTACGTGGCAGTGAACGTGTTGAACCAAACTTGTTTCAGGAACAATACATGTCCACAAGATCCATAGATGTAAAGTTTGGTTATAGGATAGGATAGCACTTTATTAATACCGCAGGGGGGATTCAGGCTATTACAGCTGCAAATAGTACAAAAGGCATAACAATGAATAAATACTGCAATAGATCAATTAAAATTCTAATTGTCTGCAATTCATGCTGGATTAATTAAAGGAAACAGTGAAGTTAATTAATTCCGTTAAAATGCACTACTTTAATGACAGTCAAGTAGAAGGACGATTACTGAGAGATATCGAGAACTAAATCGAAGTCTAAGGCCTCAATCGCACTATTAAGACGAAACCGTTCTCTCTGTTCTGGGGGGAGAGGGGGGGGGGGGCAGAGCAGCTCGCAATTCATTTTCAATGGGAGTCACTGAGATTCACAGTACAAAAGGCATAACAAGGAATAAATACTGCAATAGATCAATTAAAATTCTAATTGTCTGCAATTCATGCTGGATTCATTAAAGGAAACAGTGAAGTTAATACATTTCGTTAAAATGCACTACAGCTTGTATTCTTGTCTGGTTTCTGTCATGTCATCCTGTCTCGTGTCACATCACACTGTGTTCACACGCATTAAACATGTCAGGAGCCACGAATAGAAAAAAATAACTGCCTGTTTTCATCACTTCAATAAATATAACAAACAATGCATGGAAGGAACTGCACAAGGCCCACACAGGGAAGAAACAGACTAAAATACTGACAGTATCAGCAGGATACATTATTTGGAACAACTTTCTCATCATCATAAAAACATGGAAAAGCCCCTTGGAGGAATGACGCAAAGGAGATCTCCCTCCCGCTGTAAACACACCCACTTCCCACACACACTCATATAGGCAGCCGCGTAAATACGGAAGTGTTGATTAACCTCACTGGCATCCCACTTCCTGTTGGTGAATATTTGTCCCGTGGTTATTGGGTTCCTATTTTGTTGGGGACGGTCAAAAGAAAAAAGGTCAAGTGAAGGCTACAGAAAAATGTCTGTATGACCAGAAGGCTACTGTATACCGGTTTACACCGGATGCCCCTGGGTTGGCTTCATTACACTATGTAAGTGTAAAAGTGTACAAATAGACCCTAACAGTACCACTAATGGTCATTTAACATTTACACCGGTCCTTAAATGAAATAACCTATCATCCTTATCCCCTAACCTAGGGGTCTGGCCCCCCTGTAGTAACTTTGTGGAGGGGTTCTTCAAAGTTACTACAGGGGGGACACCAAATGTTTGTGTGATAGGAACATTATTATTATAAATATTTCCTTCACATTAACCACTAGCTTGAACCCTATAGAATTCCTTTTCTGAGGGGAACATTAGCCCAAAATAGCAGATATACAAGCTAAAGCAAAGCAAAGCAAAGTTCTTTGTTTACCCAGGGAAGTGGACTAAGCTCGAGATGCTTGTTTACAGCCACACCCTGCTCATAGAACATTTCATGGTAGGGGTTCAATGCCTTGCTCAAGGGCACTTCAGTGGTGGTAATTTTAACGTGCCGGTCCGGGGATTCGAACTCGCGACCTTCCGGTATCAAGACCGCTCCGCAAACCGTTCGGCCACCGCTGCCCCACAACGCCCCACAACGCCTCGTACTGCAAGGCGTCCTGCCCTATAATAACCCCTCAGCCAATGCCATGTCAATATAGGTAAAAGTGCCAGTGTTTGCACAACAACAAAATGTCCTGAAGTCAGGCTTTGAGGTCTGTCCCTGCTCCATGTTATTCTGTCCCAAAAGGGTCTGTGCAGATGGAAAGTCCCAATGAAGAACCCCCCCCCCCCCCCGGTATCTGGTGAACAGATGAACAGTCACCCAGTTGCCTTCCACTCTCAGACATGCACCATTCTTCTTCTTCTTCTTCTTCTTCTTCTTCTTCTTCTTCTTCTTCTTCTTCTGATTATTACATGCATCACCCGTCTCCCAAAATACAGGGTTTCTGTCGTTCACATTTTTATGACTGCAGTCTTGTACTACTTGTAGCACAGTGAAATTGATTGTTAATTTATTTAACTGTAACCAATTGGGCATGTCAATTTGGTTACATTTCGTACACTTTCTGAGTTACAAAAGTAGGCTACAAATTAACAGTGAGGATTTCACTGTGCGATGATATAGTGCAGAGCCCACTATTGCAATAGCACCGCAGTGTTAACCTCTTTAAGCAGATTGAGATGTTAGTTACGATGTTGTAATTCTGGCTGATTCTTCCTATGCACACATTGTAAATCTCAGGCTGAAGTGCCTTTAATGACAGCTGACACATTCATTAGTTATTACAAAACAGTTGGTTACACCACCCTCACATGTAGGGGTGAGAGGTCCTCGCCCTATGTACCAATTCATTAAACCCTGACTGATGCTTGGTTGTGCATCGTGCTGAAAATAGCTGACCCTACAAGCTCATGTATCACACAGAGACTCGTTATGAGCTTGTAGATCTGATATTTTTGATGTGAGACGCCAGCGTGTGACTAATATAAATCAGGCATAAAGCACTACACTATTTTACAATTTGGCAGATATTTAATGACAGTCAAGTAGAAGGACGATTACTGAGAAATATCGAGAACTAAATCGAAGTCTAAGGCCTCAATCACACTATTAAGACGAAATCGTTCTCTCTGTTCTGGGGGGAGAGGGGGGAAAATAATTTTCAATGGGAGTCGCTGAGATTCACAGAACAGCTCTGCTCCATGGAGTGTGTTCTGCCCTCCTCCCCCCATGGAGCAGAGCTGTGAGTCAGTGACTCCAAAGAGAACGATTTCGTCTTAATAGTGTGATTGAGGCCTAAGGGCAAGTGGGCAGACAATGGCATACAAGCAACTGCTCTACAAACGGTAATGAAATGTACAATCAATCAACAAAGTGCTTCCAAAGTGCTTCTCATCGTTGCCTACACTGTTTCCTACCACCCAAGCTCGTGTTCCATGATGCTGCCACTAACAACTGTAACCCAGAAACAGACAAACGGTTGAACACATTATATGACATAAGATCAAACCAGATAGTATCTGCTGCCCACACATCCTTGCCTCTTGGGTGGACACCAATAGCTAACACTCATGAAGTGCACAAGTCTTCACGTGATCTTTAATAGAACATCCTCTGCCTTATTAACTTCTTAGTCAAACAATCACGGATTGCAAGGCGTAAGTCTCCATTCAACACACGCCCAAATCAGGCTTGTGCCAGAAAGGAAGGCCTCCGACGTCTACTTCCCTTTGTATAGCCTGCCCGGTGTGATATAGACCTACATGTTCACAGCAAATAAAAAAGAAACGCGTAAAAGACGAAAAAGCCATGTACACTCTGTTAGACAAAATCATATGCAGGCTTTAGAATATTCTATTGTGTTAATCCATGACTATGAGAAGAGACTCATCAACCCAGGTGTGAGTCACAGGCATCCTAGCCTCGGAATCCCAGGCATTTTTTATTTCCAGGAAGAAAAACAGGCATCCTGCAGACCTGACTTCACCCTGTCCCCAGTCCCCAGTCCCCTGTCCCCTGTCCTCTGTCCCATGACCCCTGTCCCCTGTCCCCTGTCCCCTGTCCCCTGTCCCCTGTCCCCTGTACCAGTACAGCTCTACGGTGGTACAGTGAGGCATCTGGGTTGGATGCCTCTAGAGGTATCCAACCCAGAGTACAGTTCAATCCAAAACAAACTTACAGGAGGAGGACCCGCGTCTGGCAGCTTCTGCTGAGCCATGCTGAGTTATCATTGAAGTGTTGAGATGACCCTGGCAGCCGCTGGCATATATGCGGGGGCACACACACACACACACACACACGCACACGCACACGCACACGCACACGCACACGCGCACACACACACACACACACACACACACACACACACACACACACACACACACACACACACACACACACACACACTGGCATGCTGACATAGTTGTTTTATGTTATCATTCATTACAGCCTTTCCACACAGCATAAATCCAGGATTTTACTGCATGGGGTTATCAGAAAACATGAACATAACAGGAAACCTTATACCAGTTTTCCTTGTATCATTGTACAGTTGGGTTATCTGAGTCACACGTAGTTTAAGTGAGACAGTGCATCACTCCATGGATAAATGCCATACCCTCTCCTGCAGAACAGATGTGCAAAAACAGAAAGCTAAAGTCTGGTCCTCAAACCAAATTAAATAAATGATTTATGTGTATCTTTGTAACACTTTATCTTGATCTCTGTAATGAATAATTAATTGTAGACAGTTCCTCAATGTGCTTTGATGTGCTATAATCCTGGGTGATAGCACTCTAAATCACAAACTACAATCAATGTAGACAAGCACAAAAACAGAAAATCTGCAAATCTATGAAATCATAGAGAGCTTCTCTGATCATCCTTTGTAACAGCTAAGGGTGTAGCATTGGATGAGAGTCAGAGGCATTCTTCTAATATCTGTGGTCTATCTGTGGTTGATATCTATGCAGTCACTATCTTTAGTTGTTTGTTTGGGTGGATACTAACACGTCATAATCACACAGCCTCAAACAGGGGGAGCAACCACAAGCAAACAAGACACTGTCTGATTCCCAGCAACTCTCCACTACACTGTACATTTATGTAAACAGAAAGTTATTGTGTTATCTTAAAATGTTGCTTATAATACTTAAAGGCATGTTAGTAGAATGCTGGTATATTGTAATAGGTCCTGTATGTTTGTTGTTGCAAGATAACTTGAGAACTCTTTATGAATGATTAGTATAGGGGGCTGCTCCAAAGGTTTTTCAGATATCCAATTTGTCCATATTGGAGTTATTTTCCACACATAACTCTTCATTTCCGAATCCAATATCAACCAATACTGATATATGCAGGCTTTTTTCACCAAGAGTAAACTATATCACATATTTAAAGTAACATATCTAACAGTAACACATCTATTTATAAATGCACCAAGTCTACTCTCTATACGTATGTACAGTACGTATAGTGTACGTCTGAAATACGTACACTATACGTACGTAACTCGAGAACCATTCGCCACACCGACTTCAAATTCGACACACACGTTCCACACCCCCACAGGGAGTGCAGTGTCGAGTCCGTCGGATAGCCTGTTGTCCAGAACCAGCACAAAAGGCCTCTGCCAGGGCTCTGGACCTGATCACCCCTATATCTCCATATATGAAGCTGGCCTGTTCTGACATCACAACACTTCATATTTTGGCATGCCTGAGCCTGACACAGAACTCCATATAGGAATAAAGGGACACAGATACAGAAATCTCCATATATGGGCATAAAAGGGACAAAGACAGATGGGTGGAACGGGTACTCTGAAATACAACGGGTATTGCATAGCCGGGTGGGGCATCGATCTCCAACTTCCATCGTTACTGAATCGGTGCTCTACAGCCGGGCACCGGTCTATTGTATCTAAAATAAAATAGCTATAATATCAATATAATAGCCTATCTAGTTCAGAGTCAGACCTCACAGACAGTAAAACAAACAAGTCGATTCTTCTGATGGAGATTTTTGTTCATACTTACTTATACATAATATATACATAATATCGGACATCCATATAATCTTGGTTTGAAAAGGTGAAAGGTCCAGGTCACAGAAAGGACACATAGAATAGGACATTACACGGTGGTCCAGGCATCCATCCATCTTCAACCGCTTATCCGTAGTCGGGTCGCGGGGGCAACAGCTCCACCAGAGTGCTCCAGACGTTCCAAGGCCAGTGAGTTGATGTGTTTCCTCCAACTGCGCCTTGGTCTGCCCCGGGGTCTCCTCCCAGTGGGATGTGCGTCGAGGACCTCCCTAAGGAGACGCCGGAGAGGCATCCTAACCAGATGCCCGAACCTCCTAAGCTGGCTCCTTTCCAGGCGAAGGAGCAGCGGTTCTACTCCGAGTCTCTCTTGTGTGACTGAACTTCTCACCCTAAGGGAGATGCTAGCCATCCGTCGAAGAAAACTCATTTCGGCCGCTTGTATTCGCGACCTTATTCTTTCGGTCATCTTTTTCTTCTCTGATACCATAAACATATTATTTAATCTGTGAACTTTTACATTTGATTTATATTCTCTACTACCACGCTATACCACCTCTCATGACATGTATATTGTAGACTACAAGTATTTGGGTTCACATATATCTTCTTCCCAAAAGGACTTTCAAACTAGGAAGGGTATGGCCTGGTCAGCCTGCAATGACATGCATAAGATCTGGTCATCCCAGTTTAGTAAGATGTTAAAAGTAAAAATATTTAGGACGACCGTTGAGCCGATTCTACTCTATGGCTCTCAGACATGGACACTTTCAAAGAAACTAGAGAAACGGTTGGATGGCACTTACACCCGCCTTCTAATGAGAGCGCAAAATCTGTCTTGGAAGAGCCACCCATCGACTAATCTAATATACGGCAACCTTCCAAGTGTTTCTTCACTAGTCCGATCCAGAAGAACACAGTTTGCCGGCTACTGCTACAGAGCTGACAATGAGGTTATATCTTCCCTTCTTCTCTGGAGTCCTGCCTCAAAGCAGACCAGAGGTAGAAAACTGTCGTTCCCTGATGTCATCGCTAGGGACACAGGCATCAGTAAGCAGGAACTGGGGATGGCAATGAAGGACCGGGAAGTCTGGCGTGTTATTGTGAAATCCACGATTTCGACCGCGGTCGGAAAATGATGATGATGATTGTAGCTGCAAACATAAAAGATCTATAGAAAGGGCCGGGGCACTCTGTGGTTCTTCTTGTCACATTTGTCAGAAGTGACAGCGATTTTGCAGGTACGCTCTATAGAGGACCCTCAACAAGTAAGCCTTGACGAGTTATGTGGCCCATAGACTAGTCAGTGTGAGGCAGCTTGATGTTCACCCCCTGGACATGACGCTAATATGTCACAGGGACTTACCCCCAATCCAACCCTCTTTGAGATCATTTTAATAAACCATAAAAAGTCAGGACCACCCTGATACCAGTTATGAAACTTTGAGATACTTGGGGCCAGTTTCATTGGTTCTTTGCACATATCTGGAATTTGTCCATTTCACAAATTCTAACTACTGTATTAGGAATTTAGGATTAGTGGGCAGCAAAGAACTACTAAAGGAATGCAAGCATTTTGGCTGGAGCCTTCCTCAGTGTTGGCTCCGGCTGAAATGTGTCCCTATGCTGCTGCCCGTGCCAAACAATAAAATAACCTAAATGGACTTTTAGTGAGCACTGGATCTTTAAGTTTGATCAGCAATTGAATAACGCCCACGTAGTTGACTTGCTCAAGGACACTTCAACATGATAGGGGGAGGAAACAGGGATAGAATCGTGAACCTTCTGTTTCCCATGCCAATGAGCCACTATTGCGTTGTCTGGCTCTTCAACTATGACTAAAAATTCATTAGCCATCAATTTGTTTTTGTGAATTGATTCCTTTTCATTTTATGCCGATGAAAGAAAACTAATGAATAAACAAAGCATATATATATATTAGATATATATAAGGCCTATATTAATAGTGAGATTCAACTCTATGGTATTGCATTTGTTTCATACACTATATAGCCACGTCCTGTTGGATATGTTTTTGCTTCTGCTTTGCAGGTCAGATTTGTACCTTGCATGTATTTCCATGGTAAATGGTGCATTTATATAGTGCATTTATCTAAGGCACTTTACATAGATTGTGCATTACATTCACCCATCTATGTGACGTCACACACACATTCATACACCAATGGCAGAGGAAACCATGCAAGGCACCAACCTACACACACACGCACGCACGCACGCACGCACGCACGCACGCACGCACGCATGCACGCACACACACACACACACACACACACACACACACACACAGAACCTGTTGACTGTGCCTCTAAAATGAAGCCGTGAGGACAGACATATAGCTTGATCTGATGTGACTAATAAAAGCCTTACAAAAGCCTCTACATCGTCAGTATGTCACCATGGTCTCATGATAAAGGGGCAGATGTCCAAAGACAAACAAGTCAAATACCCGACATGTTGTTGGTCACATGCAGAACCTTGGACCATACCATACGTCTACTGCACAATGCAGCAGAACAACGTTCTCTGAGTGTGATCCTGGAGGTCGGAGCATAGTCTAAGTCACTGGACTTCATAACGGACCAGTCATGGATCTTTTTTGGTGGACCCTATATTAATTCTGATGAATGTACTGAAATGTAATTCTGGAGCTAGATAAGTGTTATGCATCCAGTTGAAATAGAAAGAATAGATCAAGATGAGATACAGAGATGTATTGCTTTCGATGTCCCCTTGCTTGAGTCTCTTCACATACTCGAAAGTCAGTGGACGTGTTCAACGTTTGCTCATCTCATCAGTCTATTGAGAACACAATCACAGCACTATACATTATTCAAGTACATCACATTATATCCAGCTGAATAACAAGACAATATTGTGAGAGTAAAACCAGACTTTATATAAATGTTCCACAAGGATGTGAGTGAGTGAGTCACTTCATAAGCAGCCAGATGAACGTGTGCGCTGCCAAAGCCTGGGGTTTACCCAGAGTCATGGTGCAAAATCCCTTCCTGTGGCCTAAAATCATTTAGAGCTCCTCAGTCATCAGAAAGCATTTTCCCGGACATGCATGGGGGTAGTGAAGGAAGTGTAGTTTGAATCAATTAAGACTTTATGGCTGGAGAATAGTTTGCGCGCCGCTGTCCATTATGAATAGTAATTGTGTTTGTTATACACTGTAAAATCCTCAGTACTCATTTAATGCTAAGAGTGCAGAAGATTCACCCTTTTGCTGTTTATACCTACTCCTACTTGATCACTTATCCCCCATGAACCCTAGCGTCCATGTTCTGGGAAGGTCATAATTGGCGAACATTTGGCAAAAATAGGCGAATATTCAGAAAATCTAGAAGCTCACAACGCATTGTAAATATTGGTCATTTTCACGTAGACGTACAACTAAGTACTAGGCCTACTGTACTTCGCTGCCCGGGGTCCACCAGGGGTCTATTCTTGGCCCCCAAATTGTCTCTCTACACTAGTCTCTTCACTGAAAATTACAAATCAGCCATTTTCCCAGAGTGTACACTGTGGTTAAATGCTGACCTGATGAAGATCCTGTGAGGATCACAACATTGTCTCAATAAAGTGATCCTTTGCTTTGAAGACAGTGGGCGGGCTCTACCTCTTTTTAAATGAAGGACACTATCTTTGTGGATGTCTTTGAATGGAATTATAAGGTGCAGTAAATCCCTGCACAATGAATGTCTCATCTGAACAGAATGAAAACCACTTGTTTGAAGTCATGGGAGATTGATGGTTATGTCATGAGTATTGTCTTGTTATAGACAAATTAAGACAATCACAACTTTTTCCTACACTGTAGCAGAATCTAGCACTGAAATAACTGTCACACATTTGACCAACTGTTTACTGCTTTGCTCCACTGTCTGTTGGATTGTCTTGGCATCACGTTGTATCTGAAACTGGCTTTGCCTTTAAGCCGTGTTCCACTGCATTTCACAGCAAATAGCTTCTCTTTGTTGATTTCTTTTTGCCTTTCCAAACAGCTGTGTCTCCGTGGCCACTGGGGAAAACAGCGAATGAACGGTCTAGGTCCAAAACAGGAGAGAAGATACAGACAGAAACCACAAGGAGAGATACAAATTACTACACAAGAAAGTCCTTAGTGTTACAGTGTAGAGATAGAGTAAAAAAAGAAGGTGTACCTGTATATGGCAGAGGAGAGAAAGAGTATGTGTGTGTGTGTGTGTGTGTGTGTGTGTGTGTGTGTGTGTGTGTGTGTGTGTGTGTGTGTGTGTGCGTGCGTGCGTGCGTGCGTGCGTGCGTGCGTGCGTGCGTGCGTGCGTGTGCGTGCGTGTGTTTGTTTCAACATACAATTGCAATGTCGTCCACACTTGTTTGATTGTGTCTGTGTCCAGAACGGAGAGGAGGAGGAGGAGGACAACAATTAACATGAACAGCACTCTGGGGAATGTGAATCTCCATGACGACAGTGAACATAGCCAAACAAATGAGTCCTTTCATAACAATTCAAAACAAACTGAATATCCCCCCCCCCATTAGCACTCATACTGGCCAGGAGGCATGCGTCAGTCCCTAGATCCAAAGTGTTCGTTTAACTCTGAAAGTGTAAAAATTGACCTGTGAGAGTCCATTATTACAAAAATATAATTATATTTGACAAGATCCCATTTCCTTTTCTGTTCAGTTTTAGCATGGTCCATCGATCAAAGTGCACTTTGATGTGTGCGGAGGTCGAGGCTACGCTACAATCTGGAACTTATTTTAAAGAATGAAATTATCTGTATGGTAGAGTTTGTTAATACAACATACCGTAATAGCACATGGTTGGAAGAGGAGGAGGGTGTCTCCCTACTCTTCCATTGAGACAGTTAAACATGTGTTGGGTAGATAGACTGAAATATCGGTCTGGCCATCATCACCATTATCAGCCATACATTACTTTTCACTGGCATATCCCTATTTTGTGCATATCATTATAGGCTAAAAATCTCAAAACACATTCTATTTTTAAAAACTTTAATCGTCCTCATTCATCGATGAGAATTAATTTAGCACTTTTTGATAGAATATATGGGTCAAAACATATAGGACCCTATAGGCTCCTACCTCTCCAAAATCGCAACGGCCCCCAAAATCTGGCATCTGCTGGGCTCTAGTATCGGGTAGCACTCCTTGACAAGTATTGATCTCTCATGTGGAAGACCAGAGTTCGAATCCTGAGTAGGATAATCTGCATTTTGAAACGACACAGAGAGATTACATCAATTTTTGAGAAGAATATTAATGTAGCCTAACTGCTGTCATTATTCATTAAGTTATATTACAATCATATATTGTAATTATATATTACAATTATATATTATATTACAATAATTAATAAAGATATGTATCTAATAGTCATGGAAAAAATAGGCAGCATTATGTTAGTTAAGCCAAATCAATGCTGACGGTCCAAGCTGAAGAGCTGGTAATGAATATCTTCTTTACAAACATATCAACAACTCTGGTTAACAAACTGCCCTCCCACTCTGGGCTCTTTGGTGTAGAGCACATTACAACCTTCTACAAAAACCTAGGTGTTTGTAAAGACGATTTTAAACTAGTTATGGTAACAACTGATGAGGTAATTAAGAAACTGAGTGCCCTCCAACCCCACAAGGCCACAGGCCATGACAACATTCCCTCCAAATTTCTCAGAGACTCAGCCATCTCTATAGCTCCAATCATCACCCACATAGTAAACCTCTCCATCAAACAGGGACAGGTCCCCCAAGATTTCAAACTGGCCAAAGTAACCCCCTTGCACAAGAAAGGGAGTAAATTAGACCCCGGCAACTACCGCCCTATTTCTATTCTTAGTTCCATCTCGAAAGTGATGGAAAAAATAGTCTATGAACAGGTTGAAAAGTATCTTGCCACTAATAAATTATTGTACGAGTTCCAATCTGGCTTCAGAACATCCCACTCCACTGACACATGCCTCCTCTATTTGAGCGACCACATCAAACAAGAGGTGGACGCTGGCAAATACTGCGGCATGGTCATGCTGGACCTCCAAAAGGCTTTTGACACCGTGAACCACTCCATACTGGTTAACAAGCTAAAAGCAATTGGTTTCGATAGCACATCAGTGAGCTGGATGCAATCCTACCTGGAGGGGAGAGAACAGATGGTGGAAGTGAACGGAACACTGTCCCCCCCCCTCCCAGTGAGCTGTGGCGTTCCACAAGGAAGCATACTAGGGCCTCTACTGTTCCTAATATATGTAAACGACATGACTTCAGCCTGTGACTGCAACTTGTTCCTGTTCGCAGATGACTCAGCACTGCTGGTCTCGGACAGGGACAAACTGCAGGTTGAAAATGCCCTCAGCTCTGAACTCGGTAGAATCTGCACCTGGCTCGCTGATAACAAACTATCTTTACACCTGGGAAAAACTGAATCCATTCTCTTTGGCTCTATTAGTAATCTCAGCAAGGCAAATGGCTTCTTGGTTAGAGTGGGTGACAATGTTATCACACGTAAAGATGAAATTACCTACCTAGGTTCCATCCTGGAGGCTAATCTTTCCGGTGATAAAATGGCCACCAACGTAATCAAAAAAGTCAACCATAGAACAAGATTCCTCTACAGGATCTCCTCACTGGTCAACAAAAACACCTTGAAGACCTTAACAGGAGCCCTTGTACAGGGTTTCTTTGACTATGCATGCACCTCCTGGTACCACAGCACCTCAAAGGCCCTTAAAACCAGGCTCCAGACTTCCCAAAACAAACTGGTCAGGCTCCTACTTGATCTAGCCCCCCGAACCCACCTCACCCCTGCCCACTTCGACAGGCTGGAATGGCTTAGGGTCGACGACAGAGTACAGCATCTTGCAATGGGTCTGGTCCACAAGATTCGATACACCACCAAGATACCCATGTACCTGTCTAGATACTTCCTTAATGTTAACGAAGTCCACACCCACAACACCAGAGGGAGTGCAACGAACCATGTACAACCCAGATTCGGCACAAACAAGGGACTAAATTCTTTTCGCTCCTATGCCACCAAAATGTGGAACGCCCTACCAACTGTCATTAAGACATGCGAATCCCTTGACTCCTTCAAAACCGCTCTCAAAGGGCACCTACGGATGGCTGCAATTCGAAACTGGCCCCCGTAAAATCTGAATCCCCCCCCCCCCGCCCCCCCCTATTTTCCCCTCACTGTATATATTTCTTTTCCCTTTTTACCTCCTTTTTGATGAATTCTTTTTTGATGAATTCCTGTTCTGTCTATAGAAGTGTCTATTTGTACGTCTCTAAATGTTTTGATGATTTGAACATGGTGGACCCTGTTGGAAACAAGTGTAATGCTTAATTGGGTCGTCCACTCACAGTTAACAGCCTTTGTATTGAGTTTGTGCTTGAAATGTACTGTAATTCTGCAAACTGTTAATAAATTCTTCAATCAATCAATCAATCAATGATTAACAGGACAAGTGGAGGATGAGAGGTCTATAGTTGGCAAAACCTCCTGACCCAAATACAGTCTCTAAGACACAGAAATATTTATATGTGTGTGTGTGTGTGTGTGTGTGTGTGTGTGTGTGTGTGTGTGTGTGTGTGTGTGTGTGTGTGTGTGTGTGTGTGTGTGTGTGTGTGTGTGTGTGTGTGTGTGTTTTTGTGTGTGTGTGTGTGTGTGTGTGTGTGTGTGTGTGTGTGTGTGTGTGTGTGTGTGTGTGTGTGTGTGTGTGTGTGTGTGTGTGTGTGTGTGTGTGTGTGTGTGTGTGTGTGTGTGTGTGTGTGTGTGTGTGTGTGTGTGTGTGTTTGTGTGTGTGTGTGTGTGAGTGTTGATCGTAAATGATTGTTCTGTTGTGGGATGGGTGGGGTAGTGGGATATACAGAGCTGTGTTTGATGAGCCAGCGAGTCCACCCTGTGTCCTGGCAAAGGTTTGTATCCTTAATCAATCACAGAAGACCTCCTACGGAACGTCATTTTTCTTTGAAAGAGTTTAAATATTTGGCCTTTGCCACAGTAATTAAATGCCCACTTGAATTCTACATGTAGATGTAGCCAATAATCATTTACCTCTACAGTACAACAAATGCATAACTGATTAATATATTTTCAATACACAGGGTTCTGATTATTGGACCTCATTATAATGATGTAATACTTTGATTACATCAGGGTTTTAAGATTAGCCCTCGCTGTAGGGCGACCTTAAGCCTTTATTCTGTGTTTCATTATGACAGAGCCATATTTTCAACGTTTTCAAGCAACATTATTGTCATAAATAAATGACAATAATTAAAATGTACTCTTCAGTCATGCATGAGTCACATAGGAGAAGGATAGATATTATTATTTCTCTCACTCTCTCTTTGCTGATGAGTCATTGAGGGTTTATTCACACCATCTTTCTGACCCAGTTGGGGAGCTTTTTTCTGGGGTTAAACAAAACAGGAGAAAAGTTGGGGCTAATGATATATAGCTCACTCAGACCCATGCAGTCACTATAAGCTTCCATGCACTGTCTGAGCTTACTGTAGATAGTAAATACCTGCTGTGTGACACTTTCCATTTCAAAGTAGGCTGCAATCAATGTTTTTACTGTGGGAGAGGAAATAAACTCTTGTCTTGCATTACAATGAGGGAGTCACCCCGAAAACCCAATGAGTTTAGTCCTATAGTTCCTATAATGTGCTTTACACTGTGCACTGCTCAGTCAGTGAAGCATATACAGACACACAGACAGTTTAATAAAGACACAGACACGCTCACGCACGTACACGCACACGCACGCGCTCTCTCTCTTCTTCCATTTATGTTGAACGTGTCCTCAATGCCCTCATTCTACCCAGTGGCAATAACCTTCTCTTGTCATTTCCTAATTTCTTTCCACGCCTTCGCTTCTGGACAAGCAGCACACTTCACAGAGCAGCTGTTGTGTCTTGTCTTGAGTGGAAGAGAGGGATTGTCTATAAAATATTGTTCTGTGTTTCGGTTTAAATCCTTATGAATTAATAAGTTCAAGATGGTGAAAATGACATCCAAATGTAAAATCTCCACATAAATTCAAAGAAATTGCACGAGTGAATGACCAAAAAAATTATAATTAAAATGTAAATTGTATGACTTTTAAGTCCACTTTATTTATTATTACAGTAGGCATAGCCATGGTTCACAAACATGACGCTTGTACATTATTCATGACAGTCATGTTCCCTGCAGTAGGCCTAGGTCTGCACTCGAAAGATTAATAAAAGTGTCTGATTTGCAACAGGCTAGCTCTGATTTGATGAGAAATATATGCAGTCTGTACTAGGCTATGGAGTTGCTGTAAGCGTCATGTGACCAACTCGGGTCGGATCTGGGATGCTCTCATCATGTCTCATAGCATAGGAGGAGGCAGATCTAACGCCGTACGGTCCAGTAGGCAATCCACCTCCACCATGACTGACGCTCTTCTCAACCGCATTCGGCCTCGCACGCGTTGGGATTCCTCTTACCTTTCGCGGAATAATTTAGTTTAAGGATTTAGCTCCCGAGCAACATTACTTTATTGTTTCAGTGTGGGAGTTTACCTCATTCAATATTTTACTCCTACTCTAGCTTGATCTGTTCTCTGATGCCAATAGCCCGCAGCTTTTCCTTTTCTACCCCACAGCTCACCTGCAGAAGCAAACCATGTGCACGTGGAGAGAGCTCTCTCGCTGGTAAGTTAAGCTGCCTGCCTGTCTTGCTGAAAGATTCAGAAAACTTTGAGAAATATGTGACAGTAGCCTAGTATACGAAAAAGTATATTTACTATAGCTACTTGCCCGTAGCAGGCTATATGGTTGCTATTTTATCTCCTCCATGACGAAATCAATTCTAATAGGTTACAAATTACACAATTATAATTATTATATTAGGTATAATTTAGCGATAATGTAGAAATAAATAATAATAAAATAAAATCTTAGATAAGCCTAAAATAATCTTTAGATAGGCCTATTGCACTATTGCATATTAAAATAGTATATGCATTAAAGTAGCCTATCTGCAGAGTCAGACAGAATATCTAACAGACCAGTATAGGGCAGGCTATAATAGCCCACTTAAGGAATTTTCCCTCAGAAATATGGCCTGATCTTTCCCCTCTCTTCCAATAATATTTGTATAATGCAGTGGAAGTTTACAACTGGACATTTTCCAGGATAGATGATTTATAAATAGGTCTATATTTGCTGCTGCTTTTATGGGAATGCTTTTATAAAGAAGGTCCAGACATCCGGTTACATTCAGTGTTTGGTTAGAATGTTTGGAACCTCTCCCTCCGCTATACCATAGCTCGGAGCTATGCAGCGGGAGGGAGAGGTTCCGCTACATTGGATTGAGTCAGAGAGTGAGTGAGCCACAGCACTGTACCAAACAAACATTCAGAATCACAGTTTGTTGAGGTCAGCAGTTCGACTCAACCTGTCTCATCTCCTCTGCACTCCTCCTTTCCCCAGGTTCAACATAATTCTTCCCCTACTCCTCTTCCCTCCTTCCATTTTCTCGTCCCACCCCCAGTGGATTCCCCAGCGTGTCCCTGTGGTCCTTCCACAGCAGACACAGGATCGACCCGCTCCTCACTTCCTGTCTCAAGCCCGGCTCGAGGTCACTTCTGACTGCGACCCAGAATGCCACAAGAGAGTCCCGCCCCCAAGCTACTGGGACCTGCGACAACTCCTGGCCTATGAAACGCTCCATTCTAATGGACGACTCACTGAGACCGCCATTGGTATCTACGGATACAACCCTGATGCTGGTACAAGTCCTGCCTCCTCCCACCTCAGACAAAAGCGCCAGATCTTTGGCCATGACGGACGCTTCAGCATTGCTGGGCAGGACTTCCTGTTGAAATTTCCCTTCGCGGTGGCTGTCAAACTGTCCACAGGGTGCTCTGGAACGTTGGTGGGAGACCGTCATGTTCTGACAGCGGCCCACTGTGTTCATGACGGAAAGAACTATGTGAAAGGAGCTCAGAAGCTCCGCGTCGGCTTTCTAAAACCCAAGCAACGGGATACACCGTTTTCTTCAGCTCACTCCCTCAACTTCACCAATCATGTTGAAGGTGGCGCCGCCCCTTACTCCCCACCGGTCAATGACAGAATGAAGTTCCAGTGGATCAGGGCCAAGCGCACGCATGTGCCCAAAGGCTGGATAAAAGGGAACGCCAATGACATTGGGATGGACTATGACTATGCTCTCCTGGAACTCAAGAAGCCCCACAAGCGGCGCCACATGAAGCTGGGCATCAGCCCCCCTGCTAAGCGCTTGCCCGGTCGACGGGTCCAGTTCTCTGGTTTCGACAGCGATCGCCCCGGCCACCTTGTGTACCGTTTCTGTCGGGCTGGTGAGGAGACGTCAGACCTGCTGTACCAGCACTGTGACGCGCAGCCTGGCGCCAGTGGGTCTGGGGTCTATGCTCGTATGTGGGATGGGCGCCGGCGACGCTGGGAGCGGAAGGTGATAGGTGTGTTCTCCGGCCATCAGTGGGTGGAGCGACACGGGGCGTCCCAGGAGTTTAATGTGGCAGTGAGAATCACACCTCTGAAATATGCCCAGATCTGCTATTGGATAAAAGGCAACTATGTAGACTGCAGAGAGGGGTGATGATGTAACACCACAGTAATCAATGAAGATGTGTTTTTACAGGTGTTGTGCTGAGATTTGACACACTGACAGAATTCCACTTCCCCTCGCGTAGCAGGGCTAGGGACCTAGGGTGCACCAGAGCCTTAGATATAGACAGAGTTACGCAAACTGTGTTCACTTCATGGTGCCAGTCCAATGGCGGCTCTCCTACATAGACATTGTAGCATTGAGCGCGGGGACAACCAACTGGGCCAAGTCTTGGACCGGAAGTAGGCAGAAATGCATTGGACTCAGGCAACAGCCCAGCTTTATTGATCTTAAATCCCTTTATTTAAAATGGTTTTGTAGTAATAGTACAACATAAACATTAAAGAGACTTTAGTTGTTACTGTACAATACTTTAAAACAGTTGGCATGTTGCACACATGCTTAAAATAGCCAAGCCGCCCTCGCTGAAAACAATGTATTTCCAACTCCAGCTTGGCTCAGTTCAGGCTGCATGAACAACGCTCGAGCGCTGGGTTTCTGCCCCCTCTATATCGTAACTCTTCTATTAGATGGCTCTGGGGTGCACCACAGGTGGGGTAGAGAGCCGGGTTCTTCTCTGAGATGCTCAGGACTGAGGTGGTGCATGGCAACGGGGCTAGTGTGCACCTTATAGTGAACCGGTATGTTGTGGCGTGGAGGTAGGTGGAGGACTTGGAAGCACCACAGGCGGGTAGGGTGGGTGTGGAGGTCAATGTGGTGTTGTCATAACCAGAGTGTTGCCAGGCTGGGGTGCACCATAGACGGGTAGATCATGTAGTTAACTATATAAAATTTGAAAATAATTATTTGTCATGACACCAAAAATGGACACAATGGAGGCATTGATTGGATATTGCCAAAAATAACTTGTTGAGTTCATGTCGAATTCTGGTATGGAATCAAATCTCGGCACAAGGGAAAGCAACAATGTACAGTGCCATTTACACATCTAAGCTTGCATTCACGCACATGGACACACAAAATAAGACACGCCTGGCTGCTCACCTTATTTACAAAATAGCGCATGCTTAACTTACTCCAAAATACTGAACTTCGTTCACTTGTACCGACAGTTTGAGAAGTCTGTTGGGTGATATGACTTAAGTGATATCACAATATTTATGGTTCAAATGTTGATTTCAATGTTTTTCCTTCAAGAATGTACTCACTGCTCACTTCACCTGTTTTCTGAAATAAAACTTCTGAATAGCAAAACTATTCAACTTTAGTTATAGATTGATTCAACAATAAACTATAAACCAAAGTTTGAATAATATTCTTCAGGGCCCCCAGCACTATTAAATCATTGAGGACTATACAGAAGACGTATTGTGCAGAATAATTGTGTTTACTTTGCATTATAGCCTCTTTACTCTAATACTAAAGATTGTACTGTAGAACCTGTTTTTGCAAATTTCTAATGTAACCAATCGTTATCTTTTGTAAAAAAAAAAAAGTAAAACTGTCAGTTGCCAAAGCACAGAACTTTTTCTCCAAATCAAATTGTACCTTTTCACTGGACATAATGCAGTGTTTTCTGTATGTATACTTGTGGTCAAACTGTAAATGAATGCAGTTGAATCGCCAAGGCTATGGTTTAGAATAGATCCAATGCTTCAAATAGTGTACACTGAAGCAGAGCTTTGTGAATGTTGTACTTTATCATTAACACATAGCTCCCTCTGGTGGGAAAATGTAAAACTGCAGGAGTTTACAATATTGTCCCAACTTGGTCACAGCCATACACTTTCGATACTCTATTGGAAAACTGTGTTCTGTGTAACAGTCTTAACAGAAGACCTTTTTTACAGTTTACAAAATAAACATGGGTTGCCTTCTTACCTTTACTTGTAACTGTTTTAGGAGCAAAAAACTAAACAAAACAAAAAAACATGCATGCCCACACATGAAATCCTTAAGTTTTAACACCGTTTTTATTGTTTCAGATGTCAAGAGGCATTTTCAGAAACGCTGAGGGAACAATGAATACTGTAAAAAGCTGAACTAGGACCAGCTTCTCTGACTCCTCCTGAACACATTCCATTAAAAAGGAAGGTTGACAGACAGATCGGCATCTCAATTTTACAACCTCCATGGTTGCTTGTACACAAACAAAAGTGACATCGATTTAAGTATTCCGATGTAAAACCACACGCTCCAGTCGCGTTGTCTTGAGTGTACAGGTGGCATAGGGTAGCAGTCGACACTCGACACATCTCAGGAGAACAGGTTGGATTGAGATCCCAGGCTAGAGGGATTTAGTGTCAGTTTCTCTCATGTGTACAGTATTGCCCCTCTCCGTCTCCTCCCTCACACATTATCCTTGGGTGTTCCACCAATCAGAGTAATATGAGAAGCAAGGAGGTCGAAGGGGACAGGATCTGTTAACAGGGCAGATTTGAGATTCGCCTGATAATTGAATGAGTGAGAGAGAAGCTGGCTCCAAATCGACCTATACGCTGCCACTTCTTTTGATTGAAGGGATATTGGGGTAATGGCATAAAGGGGTGACATAATACAATAACCATTCCAACACAAATAATGCTAGGATTTTGGCTCATGCCAACAACATAAAAGACCAATACATCAGCACCATTGACTCACGAAGTCCGCTACATTCAATTGGAAAATGTCAATTCATTCAGATCTCCACACATGCATAAGGTGCACCAAGGAGTTGATTTTATGACTGACTGACTTCAGATTTAAGTATCATGGGGCAGAGGAATAGGCAAAAGTATGGCACTTATATTGAGCATATTCAAGAGTCAAGACTTGAGTTTAGGCCCTGTGCACCACTGGTAATCCAGATGCCTGTTTGCGTCTCAAAAATGGTTTCCTCTTCCCCATCTGCAAGTGCTCTTCATCTAGATTTAAGTAAACAGTGCCGCATTCAGGACTGTGCAGAAAATGGCAATTTTTCAGAAGACCAATTATCAACATTCAGTTCTACGAGTAGAACATCTTTGTGAAGATAAGACTGATCCCCATTAAAACACCTTACCCACAGCCTGCTAATTAGTAAGTGAGACGAGTACAAAAGGAAGGAAACCACTTTGAGTTGAGATGCTCACAGAGTGTGACCCAAGGCAATGTGACTGCAAGCCTGCAAGGCAAAATGTAACACCATTTTGGTAACTGAGAACATACAGTATATACCAGGAAGAACCTCACAAACGCACTCTTGCCTCTGGTTGTCTTCGCTCTGGTTCTGTGCTTCTCCCTCATGGGAATGGAAAGCTCAATAATGGGGAGGGGGGGTTGTTCTCATCAGAAATCCTACATAGTCGAATCCATGCGAGGGGGAGTTTACTTTACATGTACATACTTGTCGAGGAGAGAGGGTTATGAGGTATGGGATGTACCAACAGAACATGTATATTACCTGTATTCATTCTATGGTCTATCCAACCAACAATAAAAAAGGCAACAATACCATGGCAACATGATCCGATTTGTTATGGTTTAACCACCCAGTCACAGCTAAATAAAATAAAACAGTGACTGATAACCTTAAGGAACATGATTGAAACACAGGCCCACATCATAGCGTAAAAACCTCGACACCTGCCTACATAATGGGAAAACTTAAATAAGACAGGTAAACAACAAAATAACCAACTGTCCAGGCTATAGCAGTCGGCTCTTCAAAGTTACACTTGAAATGCTCGATAACTGGGGCAGGGGTATAAAATACTGTGAGAAATTGCATACATCTGCCCTAAAATCTCATCACTCGCCAATGCCCCAGTATAACTCTCATCCTATGATAGCTGTTGCTGTGAAATATGACGATGCTCACAATATAATACAGTAACATAACAAATGGAGAAGGAATACAGCAGTCCCTGCAGAAGCGGTAAAGCACATCAGGCGTTGCTCCTATTAACTGATCTAGGTACAGGAGTTTTTGCTTCTCTTATAGGTGATGGTATAAAACACAGCCAGAGGCCCTGCTGAAAGATAACAACGTGTCGAAGCCACAAATAATGGTAACCATATTTGCAGCTTTACTGAGCTCTTTCGAGTGGTGCAGTGAAAACTGCCAATGCTCAACGTCATACTGCCCCCAACAGCTGCATCAATTTGATCCCCAAATGAAATGTTTAAGGGCCCTGGGGATTTGCAGAATAAGCAGAACATTGGTCAGCATTTAGGCACAATTTGTCTGCTCGGAACCTCTTCTCTGACTGGGTGTGCAAACAATCGAAACTGGCTGGCGCAGGCCAAGTCTACTCTGGGTTTGGCCACCTGCACTTAGAACATCTTTGGTGGAAGTCACCTCCCGGCATTCCCTGACTTTCCTGTCGCCTAGCAACATAATAATACCTCATACCAACGTTGTTGGCGTGGTAATGCCCGGTGTAACTGGAAACAGTATACAAAATAAAAATACTCTTTAAATAGGTATATAAACATTGCATGAAAAATAGAACCGTATCAAAAACGTAGAGTTCACAGTCCGTCCCAAAGAGCTGTCGCCAAGCAAGCCCCCCATTCCTGGTTCTTCCACGTGGCCAACCCTTCACCCATCTCCTTTTTACATTCAGAGTTCTTAGGTCGGGGGGCAGGTGGTGGTAGGGAGGGCCCTTATTGTGACTTGAGCCCCAAGCTGTTGGAGGACAATGGGTAGGAGTAGGCCTTTCCGAGGACGATGCGGGCCCGCAGTAATTTAAAAAGGACATAATAGTTGCAGATGAGGATGAGCCCCAGGGAGAGCGTGTGGTTCCAACGCTCGGACCGCAGCAGAGAATAGAGCTGGTACAGGACCACACTGGACTCGATCCAGATCAACAGGTTAAGGATCCGCAATGGCTTATGAAACAGGATCTAGATGAGCAAAGAGAAGAGTCAGGCAGAAGAAAGGACAACAGAAGAACATAACTACAAAACAGATGGAAGGCTACAAATTAAATATCTATGGATTTCACTTCGACTGTGTGATACAGGGAAAAGGTATATATATATATACACACTATGTTTATCTAGTTCTTTTTTTTTGTACCATTTCTTGGGACAACTTCACCCATTTCCGAGTTCCAACCCATCTTCATGTAATTGGTCCACACTAATACGTATCACAATATGGTACTGTTTTTGTCTACTTGGTCTGTGTGTAAAAGGACTGTGGACAGTTCAGACATCATTGGTAAGAAGGTTTGGACATTTCAAACATTCTGGTCGTTTATTTTATTTTATTAATGCAACTTTCCAGGAAGAGTAAGGCTATAGTTTCTATTAGCTTGTATGGTAATCACCATCAATGTTATCATTGGTAGGTAGCTTGAACGGTCAGTCCACTAATGAGAGAGAGGGAGTAGACAGAAATTGTACCATCTTATGAGCATTAGTAAAAATGATATGAAGATAAGGTTGGAAATGAGTAAATCTCTGCCTCTGATAAATACTGAGTAGTGTATAAATGTAACCAAATGGACCCGTAAATTAGTTTTGGCGTTAAATGAACACAAAGGATTTTACTGTGTACTCTCACAGTCACAACAGGCCGTTGTTGCTTAAAAATCTGACTTTATCATCATCAATGCAAGCTAAAGCATGACCGCACAACATCATGACAACTGAATTTCCCTCATGGCATCTATGAATCAGTGCGTGCGTGTGTGCATGTGTGTCAAATGAGTGAATGACTACCTGCCCATCCAACCACCTACTCACATAAAATCTTGTATGGGAAACATCGGAGGGCAGTGCCACATTATAGGGCCCTACTGCCTTGTAGAGACTGCGACTGTGTCGTACCAACACCCCCTGAGGCCAGACGGTGCTCTCTGACCAGCTGAAAGACAGACAGGTGTACAAGCATGGCTTTATCACACACCAGAAATATTTGACACAAGGGCTGCAACTATCCATTATCTTCTTAGCGATTATTCTTACGATTGTGATTACTTTTTCGATTCATCAAATAATTAAGAAGTGCGTTTTCTGGTGCGTTTCCGGTGTCAACGCAAACAGTGAAGCATTTTGAACTTTTAGATTGGCTATCTTAAATATTTTTACTCGTTTTTACATTTTCTTTCAACTTGAAGCCTTAGCCTATAATCACATCACTTAATTATTACCCAAATACTGATCAGCTATTAAATGATCATTTGGTTATTGGTTGGATTTTTATAATAGATTATTAAATCAATTAGTTTAGTTGCACCCCTATTTGATACAAATGATCTATAAAAATGTGATTTTAGTCCTGTGTGTGTGTGTAGCAAGAGGTACTCACAGATGCTGAGGAGCATTACTGTATGAGCCGTGCTCTAGCTTTTGCCAGCGTCCTAGATGTGCTGCAGAGCGATGGAGCAGGTCACAGTAGCTGGGCGGCAGCAGCTGGCTCATCAGCATCACAAACGCATTGATCCAGACCATGATCAGATGCTCACACGACCAGCGCATGTCATAGTACTGGGTACTCTACACAAGGGGCAGAGAGAAAGTAAACAATCTAAACATATACTGAATGCATACACAAGCATTACAACAAAACATAGTAATCCCGCATAGGGTTAGACCATGTACATTTTCTTTTCTTTTCATGCCAATATGGATACCAGCTTTCTTTTCTCTTTTCTTTGCCAAAGCTGCTGACAAGATACAATATGTATTTTTTTCCTTTCTCTTTCTTCTTGGAAACATGAGTAAAAATAATAGAATAGAATAAATATGGCAAATTCAAAATGAAAGTGCCCTGGAACTTGCACAAATAATTCTCACTTCGGTATTGGACTGTCTACAAACGTCTGACAAACATACACAAGCAAAGTGTATAATATTGTCAACATCCACAACAATCTGTATTGGTAGAAAGAAATAACTACATGGGGCCACAGTTAGTCCCAGAGTCCCAGTAACTGGGAACCAAAAGATTCCCAGTTCAATCCTCTGCTCCTTCTGTCTCTATGTTGAAGTGTTGTTGAGAAAAACATTGAACCTAACTGCTTGCGATGAGGATGGTTGGTGCCTTGCATGGTTGCCTCCACCATTGATGTGAATTAATGTGTGAATGACTGAATGTAAGGTACATTGTAAAGAGCTTTTTGTAAAAGCACTCTATAAATGCAGATCATACTGTCAACAACAGCAACAACAAAAACTAAACCTCTCTTTTACATTAATTGATGGTGGACCAGAGGGATACAGGCTACGTGAGCTGTGGGCACTAGAGACATCTGCACACCTTGATGTAAAATTGACAAACTTACTGAATTGTAGCAATTCGTAGAAATTGTAGACATATTAGACCTTAATTGTCGAATGTTTAAGCATGTTCTAATCATGTATAAAACATTTTCCAAATATTGTATTTTGAAAATGGCAATTTAACACTGAGGCAATTGGCAATTTAACAGTGAGGTGCCCACTCTTCCTTGGTACCCACCTATCCTGTTACCAACTGAGTATTCTCTCTTGGGAGAGCTATTCATGTCAGCTAGGGCAGATATGGACATGCCAATATATATCTGATATTATGAAGAATGCAATATGAAAAAACAAAATTTTGGTTGGACCCTACACAGGAACACAGTGGACTGATGATGACAATAGTAATAGGAAATGCCATACGAAATGTAAATTAATGTAAATGAATACGATTTGTGTGTCCATAACAATTAAGTTGTGAAGAAAAAGTAAACAAATCACAAATGACATAACAGATACCAACCTTAACAAAGCAGAGGGGCAAGAAGGCTACGTAATAAGCGCTGAACAGAGAGTTGAACAACACCTCCTTGATTCTGCGATTAAAGTCACTCTTCAGCTCCTCCACCTCAAGGCGAATCAGCTCTGGTGTGTGTGAATGTGTGTGTGGGGGGCAGGTGTGCCTGGGTGTGTGGGGGGTACTGGCAAACTGCTCTCTGAGGTTCTCTCGTAACAGGAAGAGGAAGTCGCGGGGCCGAAAGAATGGTGCATCTGATAGGTCACTCTGGTGGTGGTCAGCTTGGTAATCGCAGTCGGCTGTTGCCGTTTGGCCCTTTCCCCCTTCCTGGTGGAAACAGCAGAGCGGGACGTACACCCCAAATCTGGGATGGACGAACAGCAGGGGAAAGAGAGGAAGGACAGCAGAAAAGAGAGACTTGTTGCTTCAAAGATGACTAGATGAGAGTTAAATCTATGATGTGATATTACAGAGCAGTTATGCCATAAGCCTTGGTCACATCAGAAATCGCCAGTGCAAAATTCCTCTGGTGTAAAATATCACACATGCTGGTGTGTCTGGACCTATACTATGTGTTGGGGAGGGGCGTCAACTTGCTTTGTGAGTGTATAAATTATTCAGTTACATTTGTGCACTTGGGAGTTACAAATGGATAAATAAACAATTCACCATTTTCCCAAATCTATGCATACTATTTAAAACATTCACGCGCCATGCCCAACAATACAAATGCATAATTTCTTTGGGGGATCGCAAAACAAACGTTTGTCAAAACCACAGATGACATGACTGCTTGTTACACACTGGAAGGATTCATTTTCATTGAAAACACTGCTACCAAAAAATGTTTAGCCATCACAATACCATACCAAGTCTTTTACAGTAATTTGGAACTCTCAGCACTGACTATCCAGAGAACACTTTCAGGAACACCCTGAAAACAGTACTGTGATACTGTAAATACCTCTTCTACTGTTAATGCTGTTCTACCCTTACTACTGTAATTGCTGTTCTGGTCAAGAACCTGACCTAAATGTCACATTGACAATTAAAAAGTACTACATTTCTCGAGGCTACAGTGTGTCCAAATGTACAGGTTGCTTATGATCAGCATCACATAATATATGTGAATAAAATTCAACGTCATGTTTGCTCTTGCCAGGCAGCGTGGGAAAGATGCACTTGTTTGCCTTATCAAATCCTGGATAGACTCCACAGACACATCACCACAGGCATCCACCGTTGCCTCCATGAGGTTTTGCTGTGAGTGGGGGTTGTGGTCATACACTCTCCACGTTGAGAAAAACTCCTCTATTGCATTTAGAAATGGGGAATAAATGCTAGCAACGGGGGAAAACAGAAAAGAAAAAATAAAGAACCATGAATCTGGGTTGGCACCATCAGATGCAGCCTGGTGGAATCTCACATTATGCAAAATGACAATATACTGGGATTGCTCTGGTTGCCCTTGTTCTGGTTCCTGTTTAAGAAAGCTATTGAGCAGCTAATCTATAAATTATAGGAGTTGTGCTGTGTCATATGGACCTACTTTGACATGGAGGCTTTGGCATTGTTAGGATCCATTGTTCCAAAGCACATGGACAGCCCCATTAATCGACTCTGTGACTGTTTTGGGAATTGTGATTGGTTGGGCTTAGGCTTAGTATTTGCACCTGGAGATACGTGTGGTCTCTGAGTTGTTTGTGTGATGACTCAAGTTAATTAAACTTCAAGCATGTTTTGCTGAATGACCATATATTTCAATGATTTATTGGTCACTTTTGTGGGAAGAGTTTGTATAAAGAATTTTGATTATTGAACTGTGGAAACTTATTTGCAGTTACAGGGTGTGTGTGTGTGTGTGTGTGTGTGTGTGTGTGTGTGTGTGTGTGTGTGTGTGTGTGTGTGTGTGTGTGTGTGTGTGTGTGTTGGAGGTGACAGGGGTATGGGGTTGTGCTACAGGAACCAGTTCGCAAATCGAGAAAAACTGTAACACAGACTCACGGGTATCCAAGGAAGAGGAGGTTGAGGACAGAATGGTTCTTGCAGAGGTTAACCAGTGTCCAGCAGAGCACCCAGCCACACATGGTTAGCAGGCTGAGCCGGGCTGCAATCAGAACCACATAGCGTACCAGCGAGCCACCACTGCTCTGAGACACCTGGAGGAGCACACATCACAACCAAACAAGAGTCAGGGAAGTGGTTGTCAAACTTTTTTTAACACGATCCATGCTAGCCCTCTAGGGGAAAAAGTGCCACCAGTGCCAGAAAAATGCGTGAAAAACCAAGAAAGAAGGAGAGGCCCCCTGACTAACCAGGACATGAATCCCTCATACAGCTGTTGGAGGTTAGCATCACCCGGCGGTAGCATTAGCTTTCCATGTTTTATAAGGTCCTAAACCTCTTAGTTTGTCTCATTTTGAGCAGAAAAGGGACAAATAAGTGCGCGCGCACGTACATACGTATCCGTATGTAGGCTGTCTAAAAACAAAAACAGAAACATATATACAGGATATATATTTTAAAATATTATTTTGAAGTTACTGGATTAAATGAAATTGAAGAAAGACGAGTTCCCTCGTTCTGGCAGAGGCGGGTTGTGGAGAGAAAAACGAGGTCCCGTGTTCGTGGCAACGATTAAGTGTGTGTGTGTCCTGAGACGTTAAACTGCTCCGTTGTAACTACCACCGTTAATGTAGTGGGTGCAGATTTAAGATGCATTTGCAACCTCTGTGGACTGTGTGCTTCAACACGATCGCAAGATTGCTTTCCTCTGGTGGTCCAGCCTGGGACATACCAGCAGACTGGAGGAGGTTTCGAACTTAGGATGCCTACACTACTTGTGCCCATGGAATGCTGGGTGACATGACATGCTTGTTGTATCGTGACTGAGGACATATGCCTTGATTTTGTTGATGTAACTTTGCTGCACCTGAACTATTTATGTCCTTGTATGCAATTTCCTCTGTGTGGACATAAATAAATTGTTAAAGTGTGTGTGTGTGTGTGTGTGTGTGTGTGTGTGTGTGTGTGTGTGTGTGTGTGTGCGTGCATTTTACCTCTGAAACAATAGTCCAGACCAATCTCCTGGCCAACATGACTGTGATGAAGATAACCAGATGGTAGTCCATCAGATGGAAGTTCTGTACAGATGCAACACAATCAAACAAAAGGAGGACATAAGACTAATGGCATTTTTGAGGGGCGCTAGCTTTGTGTGTGTGTGTTTATACCACGGAATGTGATGATTTGATTGGCTGAGCACGGAATGTGATGTATGATAAGAGCGCCCCTTACTTCACACGAGTGGGATTTTTTTACTCTGCACAAACACAGATTTCTGCTGAATAAAGTCATGTTTCTGCACCTTTTAGGAAATATCTGAAGATGTTAATTAAGTCACACAAGTAATAATAATAGTTCATATAATTTGAGTATGCTCTCACCAGCGAGGTAGAGGCAGCAGGATGACTGTACGGGTACCACCAGACAGTCCGATAAATGTTGATGTACTGAACAAACAAGGCCACCAGCAAATAAATAAAAAGCAAGAACTCAAACAAGAGGCTGCTGTCCAATGGCAGCTCAGGGATCCTTGAGTGACGGACAGGCTCCGGGGTGATGAGGGCCGAAAGAGGCGGGGCAGACAGACCCACTGCATTACCATTCCTGCACAAAACATAAGCAAACATGCATGTGAGCACACACACTCTTTTACCAAACTCAGAGGCATATACTAGCAACACTGGTCTGTGATGATGTTCTGCAGGAGACAGTGACTCAAAACCTGTGGCAGTTACCTTTCACTGCTCTATTTATAGCACAGAGGAAGTGGTTAATACAGGGTTAAAGGTGATATGTGATAAGCATCTACACCAGGCGCACAGCAGAAATGACAAAAACTACCAGAATGTTAGCATTTTTGGTGATGGTGTTAAAACCATTTGCAAAAGAAAGTCAGTAATATGGTCAGCATTTATGGATTACACATTACACATAATACGCTCAATTAGGCCCAACTGATACAGCTTCTAAAACATGTGTCTAAACGTGTTTCAAGAAGCCGTTTGAAAGCAACGGAAGATATTACGATGAGACCATTTCCGTTTTCTGCCAATTGCCAAAGCAACAGATTTATAAGATAAGATTCAATGTATTTTGATAAGATCAGATTCATAATACACTGTGAATGTGCTCAGGAAAATGTTCATGAGCAGAGAAAAGCCATTTGTGGTCCGAGCATTGCTTGTGATTCACTTCATCGCCTTTTCTGGATCCCTATATGGACATTGCTAATGTGTAATAATATTGTTATACGTTATACGTTAACAATAATAAACTATTGCTATAAAAGTTAAAGATGTGTAGTATAACGCTTACTATAATGCTTACTGAGAGAACTGCATGTGTAACCAAATATTACAGGTGAAAATGAAAATGTTTGTGTAATCATTTTGTGCAGGCCACATGTGGAATTGTCGTGTCGGATCACAAATTGTAAGGAAGTGGCAGGATAGCACCGGGCTGGAACTATTTTTAGCACCATAGTAGCCGTCTGTCGATGTCGGCTCTCAGGTGCATTTTGCAACTTTTATTCACAGCACACGTTCCAACCGGCTTATCTCCCGACTTCATTCGACTGCCAATCTGTAGTAGTCTGTTTGGTGGAGAGCTACCATTAGGGACCCAAAAAAACATGGGCCCTTACATCATATAGCAGCTGTTAAGGTGCCGTTTTCATTTACAACAATTGTTGCTCACAAGTGGTTGAGAATGCACCCAAATACATTTAAATTGTGCCCAGCCTGCAACATATAGCAGGGTAGCAGGCGTGTGTGTGTGTGTGTGTGTGTGTGTGTGTGTGTGTGTGTGTGTGTGTGTGTGTGTGTGTGTGTGTGCATGCACCGTGCGTGTGCATCAGTGGTTCCCAGGGGTCCTTGTGGGGGTTCCAGGGCGTCCCCAGCTAAATGATAGATCATTAGGAACCAAATTGGCCCTTACAGGTTTGTAACTCTGAGAGTGTACAGATGGAACAATGCACACCAAACTGGGGGTCCTTGAAATAAAAGAAACGTTTGAGAATCACTGATCTCATACCTGTTCCTGAGGCCCATGCCATTGGTGAGGTTGCCTCCTACCAGAGTCTGCAAGGAGGGCAGAGCAGAGCGGCTTAGCTGCTGTCTGCTAGGGCCCCTGCGACCTCCTGGCATGGTCGCCAGTTACCGTGGTAACCACGGGCTACCACCAGCCGACAGACACTCCTCCCTCTCCTCTTCAGAGACCCAGCAAACACACTTAGACTGCTGGGGGAAAATATGAAAAGGTAAAAGTTCAGAGTTAGTAAAGAAAGCTACTGTCACTGTGGATTATGTAAGTTATTAAAGGAACACTTCACCCATTTTCAACAGACCTAACTTCATATAATTGGCCCTCACTAATGCTCATAAGATGGCACCATTTCTGTCTACTTACACTGTGTCACACCCAACTACCAGTCACATAATTGGTAGGCATGTTTGGTTATTGCAAACTTTTAATTTGTTTTATCAGTGGCTTCTATTGAGGCATGCTAACTTTCCAGGAAGACTGTAGTTTAGCTTGGAATCACCATCGATGATGTCACCGACAGTAGGCAGGTTTCTGAACTGTGCACAGCCCGCCAGTGAGACAGAGTGAGTAGACACTAGACAGGAAATTGTGCCAACTTATTATGAGGACCAATTATATGAACATATAAGGTTGAAAATGGGTGTGTGTGCTCTCCTTTTTACTTAGAGTTACAAAGTAAACAATGCGAAGACAGATGTCAGGTAAGTTATACAACAGTGCTTATTTAAACAATGCCATGGAGCAGCAGAGACTAAAGAGCACAGACAGAGCTACGTTTTGGATGTCATCATGACTTGGTTTGTAGTCACACAAACACCATGCAGATAAGTCCATCTGTCCCACAGGAAACAGCAGTTTGTAGACACCATATTGCAAAGGGAGCAGAACGAAACAAAAACAAATCAAACGAAAATGCAAAACTAGGAACTGAAAGGATGTGAAGAAGAAAGAACGGACAATAAAAAAACAATAAAAATGCTCATGAGTTCATTTAGCATTTTGTAACACTGAGAAGTGTACAAAAGTAACCTTTAAACATCTGCACAGGATGCATCCTATGGGGGATGTTACTGTGTAGAATGCTGACGTGAATTGAAGTAATCAAATCATAAGTAGAGAGATCAGTTCAACTCGTGATTTGTTGAATTGTTAGATAGGGGTTATTGTTCCTGTTAGAGGCTTGCTACGACATGCATTCACTCCATTCTAACACACACACAGCTCATTTATCAATGTGTAACCCTTGAGTGCACAGATGTATGCACAGACGGACCCTTATTGCGGGGTCCATCCATTTGGTCACATCTGTACAGTCAAGAGTTAAAGTAAACACTGAGGATTGTTTTACTGTGCCAGTCTGTCTGAACGGTGACATCACGCATTTGTTGTCTTTTTTTCTCCTCCAACTTCTCAACACACACGTGACCTGACCAAAGCGCTGAGAATTAAAAAACGGTATCCTTTTAATCCGACAGTGTGCACGTACACGCACACATACGTACACACACACACACACACACACACACACACACACACACACGGAGAAGTGTTCGCTACTTACACGACATCAACGTGTAACGGAGGGTGTGCTGAACGAGGATGCATCAGTTCACAACCCCCGGGCGGACGAGTCAAGTCGACACAGCAGCAGCAGCAGCGCGCCACACAGCACTTCTTTTCTCCATTCCCACCGTCAAATATCCTAAACTTCGCCCATGCGTTGGTGAGCTGCGAGGCCTCCGACAGCGTTGTACACTTAATTGAGCCTCGGATGAGAGGGTAAGGGCTTTAAAAACTTGTTTAAAGCTGCCTGCCGCTTTGGATGAGCAACAGTGTGAGGCATTGCACACACACACATACACACGCACGTACACACACACTCAAGAGAACCGACGTGGCAAAACTGCACCTCCTCCTCCTCTGAACCCCGCGCGTCATCAGCACTGCGACGTAGACTGCTGAAGACCGCCGCACACAGACGTCATCAGCTGTGCGACGTGAACTACTAAATACAAACAGTAAACACACCAACAGCAAACATGCACACACGTTCTGTTCTGAATCCAAACATTAACTTGGAAAGTAGTATAGATTTCTCGTGACGATATGTAGTACTATTTTCCATGCATTTGTTGAGTAATTTGTAGTTTAGCAATTCATACATTTTTAACTATTACAACGTCATCAGATTGCTTTCAGCTCTCCAACGGTAAAACCATATGGGTAAACAATGAAACACTGTATGAGCCATAGTGCCGTACACGTGCATTCCTAGGTCTGACCCTTAAAATAGAAAAACTACAACCAGTAGACTGAGCTGTGCTTTATTGATTGTCATAATATGGCTTCATTCACACTATTTTCTGAAAACACTGAAAACAAAGTGCTGTTCCACTTCCCTTCATTCACCTACTAGACAAACATTCATCAGGCTGCAGCAGCATTCATGTCATAGCATATAGGTTTTCATAAAATAAAATAAAGTTTTGGTCAAATACAGTTACTTCAACACATCTTGAAAATATGTATATATATATATCTGTACAAAAATACACCATGTGGAGGGAAAATGAATGTTTTCATGTTGTTGATTTTAGATAAAAAATCCCCATACATTGGCTAGCATCTCACTTTTTGTGCTGATTGACTAAAACAATAAAAACATGCAATGGCTTTTACAGACAACAGGTTGGTATAAAAATACAACAATGAACACAATGATAAACAGCACCTGAGTTGGACTAAACACCCTGGCTATAACCCTCTGATCCAGTAGAGGGTGGTATTGGAAAACCTATAGCTACAGCTCAGATAATAGTCATAATATAAAACAAAACACAATACATTTAAATTACATTGTCACAGTAGAGCGTTTTTAAATCAAGATCTTATAGAGCGTCGCAGTCCCGCCCCTCACCAGGGCCCAGGAAATGATTCCCCGTTCATTTTCCTCAGACATTTCAAAAAGTATTTATTTAAGACCTTAAGCGTTGTACAAAGCCAACTCGAGTTGTGAGAAATCATGACAACACAAATAATTAGAAAGAAGAAGAAAACGGCAGGTTACAACACTTTCTTGTTTTTCTTTTTTGTAATTATTTGTTTGGTCCAAAATATTGTGTTTATATAATATTGTGTTTTAAAAGGTCTTTAAATAAATACTTTTTGAAATGTCTATGGGAAAAATGCATTGGGAATTATTTCCTGGGCCTGGCGTCATCATGAAAGGGGGCGGGACTGTGACGCTCTATAGGCTATTCACACCAAGGCCATCTCTATGCTGACAAATCAATTACACAGAATACCTGTTCACTTCAAGTTAGGTTAGATTCAGGTTTAAAAATGTACAGTTAAAAAGAACATGAGGCCCACAAAAATAAAAAATAAATACAATTCGCCAACATTTCATGAATTATTGCTGTATTTGCCAAACCAGCTGCCACTTAAGTGTAGGTACCCAAACAGCTGCTCCTACAGTTGGCAACTACTTCACTTATTGTTGGTAAAAGCAAAAAAAAAACATTGTGGAATATTGAATGACAGGATCATTCTAGTGACCAAAAGTAACCATCTTAAGTGGAAGCCACAGGATGTCGGGACGGCTCAGATGACCACACTGGTGCCACTGCGAGAGCTCTTGTCCTGAGAGAGACACACAGACCCACTATATCAGCATCGACGTCTGTGTAGCTTTGCAGCCATGCATGTAAAAACAAGACATTGTCTAATGATGTGTCTTTGGAATTGTATTGTTGGCAAAATGTTAATAGAAGGAACATGCATGCAGCATTGATGAGTTATTGCTGGCATATTGATGACATTAGTCATCTTCAAATTTGGCCAAGGCTTTTGCCCAATCCGTGCCCCCACTTCCATAACAAGAGTCGTGGGGTCTAATAACGGCATGGTTTACCATTGAATCTCTGAGAAGCTCCTAGGAGGTTCGGTGGGATAGTGGATAAGAGAGTAATATGAATTCACAGCTTATTTTTTCACAAAATGTGAAAAATATTCGGGGACCGTCTTCCTCGTGTACAAGAAATTTGGTACTGATCTATGTAGTGGTACGCAAGATTAGCCATGGACAGACATATACTACAGAATGTGTGTGAATTCTTACTCACATTAACCACTTAAACCCTAGCATCCCTATAGTGGCCAAATAAGGTGAACATTTGATAAAACTAGGCAAAAAAACATTCTGCAAAAATAGCCGATCTAAAAGCTCACAACACACTGCAACATTGTGAGCTTGTACATCAGCCAATCCAGACCCTTGGGGGACACCGGTTAATTAAGCATGTAGGGTTTCAGTGATTAAAGCAGTGTGTTTCTTACAGTGTAACGATCATTCCGCCGGGCTCCAGGTTTCTGCCCAGGCTCATACTCTGTGTAGCTGGGAGGCTTCTCAGTCCATCCTCCACCTCCCCGTCTTCCACCTCCTCCTCCTCCTCCTCCTCCTCCTCCTCCTCCTCCTCTTCGGCTGCTGTCCTCGTCATCGGAGCTCCACGATCCACCTCTCGATCGCTGCGTGGCCGGAGGAGAGTAGTTGCTCCGAGACCTCGTCTCAAACAGGTCGTCTCGGGAGCGGGAACGAGGGCGGCCAGCCACTCCCGACACCACACTACGACCCCGGCCGTCCAGGGACTCCTCACTGTAGCTCCGAGGAACGCCTCTGGAGCGCGCTGGCGATGGATAGCGCCTTGCTCCTCCTCCCCCTCGGTCATCACGGCACGGGGGGTACCCGCTGCGACTGCTTGCGCTGGAGCTTGGAGGGCGTGTCCTTGGAGGAGGCGGCATTCTCCCTTGGTTCTGCTCTCCTATCGGCGGAAGAGTGATGACACGGCGCTCTGTGGGGCCGTTGTGGTGGTCACCAAGGGCGGAGAGCATGCTGGGAGGGCCCGCGGAAAAGGGAACAGACTGAGGCATGTGATGGGGAGGTGGAGGCATTTGGTTGTGGTGGGGTAGAGGAGCCGGCTGCTGGAGGGGACAAGAAGAGGAGAACTGCGCTAAGTACTTTATGCCTAAGCATGGCTATTCTTCCTGGGGTCCGTCACACCCAAATACACATCATACAAATACGACAGACAATAGTTCACCTACAAAAGTTAAGAAATAAATTTCAGAAATGTACAAATTTACAATATTGTACATTTCATGATAAAAGTAGAAAAGGGTTACCCAAGTAGATACATAAAAAAGCAAGAACTGCCTGTGTCAGTCAAGTTGAATGCTAATGACTTTCCATCTATCCCTTGAAACTTTAACGTCTGTCAACAGATTTGTTTTAATTAACTGAACTTACACTGTAGGCTAAAACAACCAAAAAAAGAAAAGGCATTTCAAACTATCTTTTTCTTCCAAATTAGTCGTTCTGTCAATTCCCAATTCCTTTTGTCAATGCTGACCCCTACTGGTTGGTTCATTATGGAGGGTGTAGTAGACAAGCAGGAGCCACATCTGATACAAATGACATGGCCACATTGGCCACTGGCCAGTACACAAGAGACATTTCTTTACTTACACCGAAAGACTTTTAAAACAAAACAGCTCTGCAATGGATGTGTAAGCGGGGTACTCCTGACAGTACTTTAGATACAACTTGTTTTAGCCTTAATAGAGTATAAACTGACTGTAATTATCAGACATTGGTATACAGGGAGAGGTAACATAATGAAATGGGTAAAATGTTGAAGCAGTATGGTTCTGTGACACAGCGTTCACATATTACCTGTAGAAGGGGACTGGTCATGTCCATCCCCCTCACCTGGCTCTCCAGGTAGTCAAGCATCTGATTGCTAGCGGGCGTATGGTTGCCATAGGCACTCTGTGGAGGCATGCCGTAGGCCGAAGGGTGCGGAGGGGGGAGGGGCATAGGTTGCATAGCGATGCTTTTGCCCGAAGCAGATCCTGAGGAGATAAAGCCAATCATAGATCAGGAATTAAGTCTCATAATCTCATGGGTCCCCCATGGGGTCTATACGTGGTCCCCTCTTTCCTCCCCTCTACATCAAATCTCTGTCAAAAATAGCTGATCTACAAGCTCTCAACGCGTCGCAACGTGACACGATGTGCGATGTTAGATCGGCTATTTCTAGCTTTTATCTTGTCTCAATCTTTTTGTTTCTTTGAAATTATATTTTCGTAAATTATGCTGCCATTGTAGTTTTGCAGATGTGGTGCACCAACAGTTCACTGCTTGCATCTGTATGAGTGAGTGATGAATAAACCCTCCTTGATTCTTGGTTAAACATATTTGGGATCAGGGCAAATGCTGATTTCCAATAGTTATGCTCTTCAGAGTTGCTGGGTATGTGATGTGTGTACCTGAGTACAGCAGTGGATTCATTTGCGATCCATTGCTCATTTGTCCGTATATAGGCTGTCCTCCCATCCAGGGGGCCATGGCCCTCTGAGCTTCCTTTATCATACGATGCTGCATCACCGCTATACAGAAAGAAAAAGAGAACATATTTTAGCTTAATGTAAAAATGTATTTCTTCATAATAACCGACATGTTTCAGATTGAAACACCTGTGTGTTGCTTCAGTCACTGTGCAGCTGTACTGGAACAACTGGATATTAAGGATTCCTTTAATTTCTCTACAACACCGTCTCACTCCCCGAAGTGCATATTGTGACTTCTTGGAACGAACTTTCTAAGATTCAGTCAAACGGCAATCTGGGAACCCATCGGCAAAAAATGAAAAACAGCGCCCTCTTTTCCATTGCATTTGGAAATTGTGTGAGTCAACAGTCCATCTCGAGAGACTAGTTCTCTAACCCAAGACGTAAAAGGTTGACTGACGGGTCCACCAAAGAAGCGAGCCGCCAGGTGACAGAGTCGCCGCGCAAGGTCCGCTTGAGCCGACGCAGCACAGTTGGAGTTATGTCGGACATCAGTTGTACATTAGCCAAATGTATTGCAATAACATGGAAGTCTGACTCCCCCCACCTATCAAGCAAGATGGTTCTCAGAAATGAACAGTTGTGTTCCTCTTGAGAAGATTACTTATATTTTGAGAAATTCGAAAGGGTTTGAAACATTTTTGAAGATTTGGCAACCTTATTTGAATTATATGGAAAATGTGTCCTTACCTGTATCAGAAATGTTATAGGTTAGTTATTTTCAGCTATCTCAGTCTGGATCGATTGCTTCCGGAAACAACTTTTTCTGTATAGTAGATTTGTCTCTTCTTGTTTTGTTTTGTTTAGTTTTTTCCACTTTTGTATAATATTATTATTATTATGCTTTAACTGTGCTGTTTTCTATGTATGTGGGGAGGGGGGAGGGCTGTGGACGGGTGGTCTGTGTATTTTGTGAAAAATTGAAAATAAAAACAAAATATTCAAAAAACATGCGACGTATTTGCCCCCCATCCCAAGAGGTCACCCATTTGACTCCGATATGCTAAATATCATCATCAAGCCATTAATCGGAACATGGTCCATGTTTACCAGTATGTACTATATTTGGCTGAAGCTGTGAATAGACAATGCCATGTACTGGTCACAGAGTAAGTGTTGCAGGAGGGCAGAGTATAATTATCTTCGCATGCCCAGTTCAGTGCGTGGTACATTTCTACAAGACTCAATAGAACAATGTATTTACTCATTGGAGAGTGGGGTACCTTTTTCAGGACAGCAACATTGCTGCGGACAGCAAGGGCAGCGGACATAGCAGCAGCATTTCTGAGGACAGCATTGGCAGCAGCAGATACACAATAGCAGGATCAAAAGAAGACATCCGATTACAATGAGGAGTACTGTTAACCAATCTGGAGGGAGGAAAGATGGAGAGGGATCCTGTGATAAAACTACTTTGTTTTAACTGCATTGTGCATGAAGGTTAACATGATCTTGATGAAAAGACATTCCTGCTTTCCAATGTTCATGTAACCAATATAGGTTTGGTTTCTTACTGTAAACGATGAGTTTGATTTCTCTGTCAGAATCTCCACTGGTGTCTCCAGGAGCATCAATAGAGCAGTAGTAAACCCCGTTATCCCACCACATTATCTCGTTGATCACCAGGTCCGCCTCTGTGTGAACACAAACATATATTATTTTCACATCCAGATTCAGACAGAAATGTATTAATCCCCAGGATGTTGCTTTGGCAAGTTGACGAAAGAACAGTGAGGAAATGAAAGTATCCCTGCTACTTATTTTGGTAATGTGTTGCTTTCTAACCCCAAGTATTTTGTAACTTATCTTCCTCCTGATGTAAACAGTGGCTATTGTATGCAGAGATTGGCTTCTTGACACCTACCATTCACAACTACACAAGCCCTTATTAAACTTCTGGGAGGCTTAAGTTGTTTGTAAATTATATGCATTTCCTAGTGATTGTTCAAACATGATTCCCACAGGGCATAGTCATAGCCTACTTGTGAATTAATTCTGAATGTTTCATTAGGATTTCTGTGTTAACCCGTAAAACCCAGGAAAGCATCGGTGTCATTTTTACGTTGCCTATTCAAAAATAGCAAAGCTTGTACATCTGCTATTGTTGAGAATTTCTGAAAAATCTTGAAAGTGTGAGAACTACTGATTTAGAAGGCATTTGTAGTATCGTCCTCAGGTCTTAATGGGTTAAGTTAATGTATTTTACCAATGACAACATTGCGTGACAGATTATTAAGCTTTATAGTGTTGGTGCTCTCAGGACTGTTATTGGTCTCAAGATACAACCATAGATCAAGATCTATCCATCTTTTATAATAAACTCACTATTTTGCATAGAGATCCTGCGCTCACGGTACTCTGCGCCGAGAATAGCTTCATTGGTTCCTCTCTTCTGGGCCACGGTGCGCACCGTCCTCTGACGATCTGGGCAGTCATTCGACGGGTCCTGACCCAACTGTAGAGCAGCCTGGTATGCTAAAAAAGTTACATTTTGTAAGGGATTATTGTAAATAGCATTTATAACATCTGGTATAGGTTTTATCAGTAAAGCTTTGGGTTTACTAATACACGATCTTACTAATACAAAGTAACACAACTACGTGTGCAAAGTGCATACTAGTAGGATGACAGTGACTGGCCGAAGTCCTTACAATGCAAGGGCCTAGTGTAAAGTTTGCATCTTCAAAACCAATGTAAATATATGGAATCTAATATATTAGATTCCATCTGTAACTTCCTACCCACCAACATCTATATTATATACTCAACTGTATATATGAAGTTGCTATGATTTCCAGATAATTCATCGATGGTGATGTGGAAGGTGGGGATAGTGATGTGGAAGGTGGGGATAGTAGCTAGTGTGTGTGTGTGTGTGTGTGTGTGTGTGTGTTAGTGCAGTGCTCATTTTGGTGTGAAAGAATGAGTTGCAGTCTTCACCTGTGGAGTAGAACTCAAGCACTGGGTCCTTGCAGAAGGACTTGAACCTCCAGGTGACCAGAACATCTTGCAGGCTAGCGGAAGTGGAGTAGTCACAGCGCAGAATCACATTGGCAAACAGCATCGTGCTGCGATCTTGCTGGGCAACAGTCACTTGAATGCATGACAACTCTGGGCAAGAGAGGAAAAACAGAATGTTACTCAACAGGTGTTTGTGTATAATAATACAGACTTATATAGCGCCTCAAAGTCACTGTATGTGTAAGTTTACCATTAGGAGGATAGGTAGTAATTAATACAGGTAATGTGATAAGAAGATACAAAGGGAGCTTTTATTCCAGTGTGTAGTATTGTTGTATCATTTCAAAGATGAGGTCCACCTCTTTCTTACTATGTAAGAAATACCATTTGGGTTTTGTAAGTGAAAAGTTAAAACAGTGAGAGAATGTGTGTGTGTGGCCTGTCAAAGTGGCAGAACTAGAAAAACAAGTAGCCTGCACAGACAAAGAGACAGGAAGAGCCCTGAAACCACCAAAGTGATATTCAAATGGAAGAATGGACAGGGTGAAGTCTGCACCAGCATGTTAAGAGGTAATAGCAAAAACAATCAACTCAAAGTTAATTGACATTAGGGTGGGAGGCACATAACCTTATGTAGATATCACATTTGTGCATCATAACAGTCGAAATCAAACATGTTTTACTCCAAATTTTAGGGGACCCAATTAAGTATTAAAATATTAACCTATTAAATAAGTTACAACTCCATGGATAGTATAGTAGCCTACTGGATATGCCTGCCCATCATATTGGACGATGAGTCATTTGGGAGATTCGTATCTATCTAGTAAACAAAACCCACTGTCACGTGACCGATACCCCTGTCCTGTCCCGGTTTTAAGTGTTAACTGT
>NC_136808.1:42922835-42927835 GCF_951216825.1 Electrona antarctica | reverse complement strand
CCACAGTGGACCAAATTGTATTTCAACTTTGTTTCAAATTATTTAGAATGATTTGTTTGATGCAGCTAGAATGCATTGTGAAATCTTTGAAAAGATGTTGAATATTATTTTGGCCCAGGTGTGGTAGAGGGGGGTGAGGGGTCACCCAGGGGTCAATTGTTATGAAGAATGGTTGGATACATAACCTAGTTTTCATCCTCGTAGCATCTGAACCTGACCTGTCAAAGGTACAACAGCAACACTTAGGCCTATATAAATTATTGCAAAGTCAACCATATGCAGGCTAACACTGCACTAGTTCTGGGTATTACACCTTACAGCTCAGTTCAGTTTGCTATGAGGTGTACTGCTGAGGTAATACAATATATTATCTAATCTTCACATTTCTAATAGCTATGGAATGACTCGAGTTAGGGAATAGAGACAAGATGTGAAAAATTAAGATGCCCCAATGGGTTTCATAAACTGACATGGATCTGTCGATTTATAGCATAAAAGTGAGCCATCTACAAGTCAGTTGTCCATAAGCCTACACAGTGAAACCCACATAACTCCATTCGTACACTTGGAGTTACATGAACACTCAGGATTTTAACCACTTGAACCCTAGCATCCATATTCTGAGGGGAACATTGGCCAAAAATAGCAGAACTACAAGCTCATGTGAGCTTGTAGATCTGCTATGTGTGCTGAAAAGATTTGGTGTAGATAGAAAATCGCAGTCCAAGTAGAGTTGCAACTCAGGTCCATTTTACTAAGTGTAGGATTTAAGTGGGTAATGTGCAGAGGAAACTCACCACTTTCCTAGACGTGTCCCTGGGCTCCTCTCTGTGACCAGGCAGGACATGACCAGGCATTTGAGAAGTAAGCTGTGGAGATGGCCTGTCAGCTCTACCTCGTTCAGACTCTGCATACGGAGGCAGGAACTCTAAGTCGCGCCTGTTAGTAGGTGAGCGGCTACAGTGGCGGCTTGACTCACTGCTGCTCTTTTTAGAGCTGCTCTTCGAGGGCGTGTCTGAATCATCTTCACCCTGCGACCCACTCCTCCCGTGGCCGACCCCTCTCAACTTGGACTTGCGCTCCAAGAGTCTGTTGAGAAACGTGCTATCGTAGTCCTTCTCTCTAGAAGAAGAAGAGGGGGGACTGGTCCGCGGCGGCGGGGGGACAGGATGCTCAGTCTCCCATGTGCCACGCCTCTTTTTAGGTGAGGAAATGGGGCTTATGTGGCGGCCGTTTTCCTTGCGCCGCCTGTGATGCTCCTCCCGGTCATCGTTCTGTCTGTGATGGCCATCGCGGTCGCGGTCGCTGTCGGTGCGTTGATACTCGTCGTCGTTGTGGTAACGCTGTGGAGGAGCGTCACGATGGGAAGGGTGTATGCTGTACTCCTGGAGCTCTATCTCATACTCCCCCCTGTCGTCTCCCCCTTTCTCTCCTCTGGCTCCTCTTTGCCCGTAAGAGGCAGCGAACTCCTCCAGCTCGTCCAGTGAGCCCGTCCGTCCGGCCGTTCGAAATTCCTTCCTCTGCAGGTGTTCTGAACGAGGATTCCACCTAGATACAAGACACATGCGAGAGAGAGATAAGAATGTCACAAATAAAGTGAGAGAGAGTTGCAGCAAAAGGGATGTAGGAACATCTGTGTATGTGTGTATATATGTGTTTACACCTGTCCTTATATTTATGTCCTTTATACCTGTTCTGATGGTCATCCTGGCTGTGGTTGGGCCGGTGTGGGTTGCGGGTGGACCTGTTTGTCTGAGAGGAGGGGGGCGGGTCATCGCTGTAGCGTCTTGGGGGAAGGGGGTCATCGTTGTAATGTTTGGGCTCAGCACTGCCGTTGTCATGGTAACGTCGGGGTGACGAGGGCCCGTCCCGGCAACGCTGCGGCTCCGGGCTGCGGTCATCACGTTGACGTTGGGGATCAGGGCTGCGATCATCACGTTGACGTTGGGGATCCGGGCTGCGGTCATCACGGTGACGTTGGGGCTCGGGCTGCGGGGCGAGGTCAGGGATGGCGGGCAGAGCCTTCTTCTGGACATTGCGATATGACTGTTGGAAGCCGTTTTCTCCTTCGTGGAGAGAGCTCAGCTCTGACACGCTGCAGGCTGCACGGGACACGACCACAAACAGATGAATGATTGAATTAGTCAAACTAATCAAGCAATCAAAAACAAATATCCTCTTTCGATGGAGCTGAACAAATAGGATTTAGAGAGATAAAGATTAGAACAATGGAGAAGCTGTGAAAAGAGAGTAAAGTAAGATTCAAATCATGCAAGTGATTGTCAGTACAGGACATGTCAAAAGCATGCTCACATGCACGTGGACATGCACATAATGTAGCTGTGACTGAGCATCAGCTTTAAATAGCAATGAAATCACAAGAATGTGCAGGAATCTAGGAGTACAGAGACGCATGCTGAGATGGGAAAATAGGGAGAGTGGCAGGGCCAGAACATGCTCTATTTCAGCTCATAAATAGGCGCACAGTAAAATCCTCATGTATCCAGTTGTTAACTGTCAGTGTTACATTTGTACACTCATTACCACTGAGGATTTCACTGTGTGATAGTGTGTGGGGAGTAAAGCCACACAGAGCTGACGCATGAGTCTTACACTGGTGGCTGTTGGACTTTGCAGGGTTGAAGTGTGCCAGCTGTTTCTCTACATAATGCAGCACCCTGAGGGAGTGCTGGTCCTGGGATGACGGCACACGGTATGGAACTGCCACTCCATGCACTGGCACTGGAGACACACACTCAGCCAATCAGCATGGAGGATACATTTGATTGTGTGTAATTGTGTATAGTATATACTGTATATCTATGTCATCATGTGTCTATATATGTTTTAGCTTATCATAAACAAATCACAGACACAGTCTGTACACACGCACGGTGCATGCATGCGCACGCACACACACACGCACACGCACGCACACACGCACGCACGCACGCACGCACGCACGCACGCACGCACGCACGCACGCATGCACGCACGCACGCACGCACGCACGCACATACACTGTACACACATACACTGTACACATTAACACTTAGATCTCACCTCCCGCCAGCAGAGTACTGTCAGAGGGGGAGATGGAGGACATCTTTTCAACCAGTGTCGGAGGAGCAATGGGGATCATGGTTGGGACGCCAGAGACAAAGTACGGAGCGTAGGCAGCCATCTGCGGGGTGGAGGTGCTCGTCTTTATACCCTTGCCTGCCTCATACACTTGACGGAGAAACACATATTAATTAACGTCGACCTTTTTCATTTTGGAAATGTATGATTAACTTGTGCATTATTTGCAATAGAATCTGCATCACAACCAATTGCTACACAGTAAAATCTCTCGCGGAGAAGGCGCCCTTGACTCAAATACACTAGTGTAAGGCCAAGTGTGGACAAGGACACCGCACAGACGAACAGTCTGGTGAGACGTAGGAGGACCCTAGGCAGGAAGCAAACCATAGTCCTAGAGACCTCTCAGTGCCTGCTATCCCCCAAAAACACACAAGGCAGACAGAGCCTCCTGTTGGCTCTGGCATAAGAAAAAGGACAATAGGTGGGTCCGCGGGGGGGTGCCATGGCAGACAGGTCACCATCTTCCCTGTTGGTCGGGTGTGGCTGATCGGTGCTGGTTGCGCCTCGGTGATGGCTGCACCCAGGACGCCCCTCCGTGGATTAATCTATAGCTGGAAGCCTGGAAGAGAGGGGCAGTGATCTGGCCAATCACTGCTCGACCCGCCAACTGTAGAGTGTAGTGGTTGAGGGTTGAAACACTCTAAGAAGGTTGGATCCACCTGATGAGCTCTCTTCCAGGCCAAAGCTTTATCCATTAGAAATGTATTATAATCGCATCTTTGATGACTCTAGTCTTACTATAATCCCGAATGTAAAAATGGACCAGCAAGGGTTGCACCACCATCTCTCAACATTGTCTCTCTCGAGATATAGAAGCATCTCAGGTTTTGACCTTGTTGGCCAAAACCTTAAATAGTATCTTTGTTCCTGACCTTCAATGTGACTTTGACCTTTTCATACCAAACTTAATAATCTTTTCTGGGAAGCCTTTAAGTTTGGGGGGGTCGGGGCTCTGATCGGTGAACGAATATTTCTCCAGCGCTTGCCCCAAGCGCGCGCGCCCCTCTAGACCAGAAAGCACGCTGGCTGGGACAGGCTAGAAATTATGTAACATTGTGTTTTGTTTTTGTAATGCACATGATGTGTTTATACTCACAGTGCCTGGGGCAGCAGCAAGTGTCAGGGCAGCACCAGCAGCTAACGTAGCAGCAACAGGAGTGTGGACAGCACTGGCACCAGCACACCCCCACCAGCAACAAGAACAACACACCACCCAGGGCCACTGCTGTTACAAACAGCCACTCTGGAAACACACACACACACACACACACACACACGCACGCACGCACGCACACACGCACGCACGCACGCACGCACGCACGCACGCACGCACGCACGCACGCACGCACGCACGCACGCACGCACGCACGCACGCAACACACACACACACACACACACACACACACACACACACACACACACACACACACACACACACACACACACACACGTTATAATTGAAGCTAATTAGTAGAATTTCAGGAGCAGGACCACCACACCTTAATCAAGTCACTTCCGTTCTCCTAGATGCTGCCTTTCAGCACACCCCTCCCTCCCATCCTGCTACTCTCACAATTTCTTCTACTCTCTCTCTGATCTTTACTATCCATAGGGCCCTTGTCGTGAACGGGAGCTGCAGCAGACCCCCTAGTCCCTACATAGCTTCCCCACAACGACCTCAACAATCAAGTCTCTTCATTTGTTCTGTTTCATTTCCGTTGTTTCTTTCAATAAATCTACTAAACTCATCTCAATTGATGGTACTGTGGTCCTTGCTCATGAATGATAGTAGGCTGACCAAAACAGAGAATTAAAGAGAGATTCAATCAATATGATTCAAATAGAACACTTGTTTT
>NC_136808.1:42837835-42917835 GCF_951216825.1 Electrona antarctica | reverse complement strand
TTATTATAGTATGCTTCAGTAAAACAACCAGAGACATACAGTATGACTATATGAGTGAGCACAGTCCCCATGGTTACACTGTAAGCATGGGAAACAATGCCCAGGCAGAGCCAATGCTTCCGATAAATCAGCTCGTAAACGAGCTCTCTTTGTCTCCAGTGATGAATATGTTAGCCTTAGACAGGCTTTTTACATAATAACAACCTTTACAAACGGACGTGCAATGGAGATGTGTACGTGAGAGCACGTATATGTGGGGAGAGTCTCTGAATACACTCTAAAATCCAGAGCTATAGAAGCTATATATGAAATCTATGTAAAGGTTTAATTTGCAGCACAATTGCTTTGAATTGAACTGTTATGTTGAGTGAACACCCGAGGCTTACCCAGCACGAGTAGCTCCACGCTGGCTTCATTTTCCCCCTCCAGGTCATCAGAGATCACCACTTTACAAATGTAGATGCCGCTGTCGCCCCACTGCAGCTCACCTATACGCAGGTCTGCTTCTGTATGGGTGGGCCAGAGAGAGGACAGGGATATGGGAGTGTCAGTAGTACCCCATTGTTTTCTAACTGACAAACTCATCTCCCTCTGTGAGACATGAAAGGCAGGAATGGAATGTATGTATGCTGTCATGATGTTGCTACAAGTAAGATCAAATTCACAGGCTTTCAAAGGCATCTGCATTCAAGGTTGATGCTGGAAAAACATAGTACTGTGTAACTAGTGTAGGTTAAAACCTGGGTCACATGCATGGGAAACCAAACATCTACCGCTCATTTAAAAAATCACACCTGTGTAAAGTGAGGGGCTGTTATCATCATACATCATCATACATTACATTCCGTGCTCAACCAATCAAATCATCACAAACGTCATTCAGGCCAATCACAATTTGCGTCTTCACTTTTCTGTCCTCACGTTTGGCTTCAATGTTTGTGTTTACACAGACACCAAAAGCTGGGCATAGGAGGGGCTAGCGCCCCTCAAAAATATATATTCTTATGTGCGTCGGGTAGCTCTACTCTGTGACACTTGCATAGACCTGACTGGATTCTGTCTTCGATGCAAGGTGGTTGAGTGTATAAATACACCCATTCAAACTACAGGAAATGTTATACTTCCTTTTCCTGTTGGCCAAGGATCGGGGAGGAGACTCAGGCGTGTCCGACTCCAGACTGCTGTGTAAGGTCTGCCAGTGACCAGACCTCAAATAAGTATAGAGTATAAAATAAAATAAGTGTTAAAAAGCTCTATGTTGTGATAGTACTCATTGCTATAGCAATGAGTACTATCACAACAAACACTCTATAGTATAGAGTGTTTGTTCAGTAACAGGAGTCTACATGTCTCTCCAACAGTTTTACTGCGGGATAAAAACATCGCAATCCCCATTTGACTGCCTAGTTTTTCACTAACCTTTGAAGAACCACCCGGCCGCCATCATCGTTTCGTGTCATGAAAATTAGCACCTCCCCACTATTGGTGCATGTGCGCTCCTACCTCTTTGTTTGTTTAGATTGTGTAAAATTTCTCTTATTATCTACAATATTATTGTCATGATGAGACTTTTGTAGCCATATACAACTTAACGGGAGCCCAGAGGAGCCCTCAGATTCCACTAGGAACTGGACGTCAAGTGTGAACACACAGAACCTTTCAGGGAGACTGACCACACATTACAAGGGGTGAGGAGGAATGGAGAGCAAACATAGAGATAGATCGAGAAAGGGGAAAAATGAGGGGAAAGCACTAAATCAAATCACATCAGAGGGGATGGAAAAAAACATGTTGGCATGAGGTCAGATCTACAGAGAAAAAAGTGCAAGACTGACATTAAACTAGATCAGAGGGATGGACAGAGAGAAAGAGAGAGGTCAGGATAAAAGAAACGTTCAAACCTTCTCTTTTGTCTGTGCCTGGCTAGTGAAGAGAAGGCTGATTCTGTACCCTGAGCCAGAGATTCATAAATCTGAGGCCTGCAAACAATGCCACTTCTATGTCTCTGGCACACATATGCACACACCTTAAACCGAATTTATGCTGCCTTCAGTGATAAAGGGCAGCATCAACAGTTTTATCTGTTAAATAATAGGCTATCGTGTGGAATTGTTTTGCAAGCATATACATTTGGATTGTATGTTATTTTGATTGTTCTTGGAGGACAGTGTGATCAGAGAAGTTAATGATAGAGCAGTACAGGATAACATGAGCCTGAATTCAAGCCTGAAATGCATTTGACTCACCGAGCTCCATCTTCATACTCATGCTTAATTTAATTTATTAAGTCGTATAATGGAGTGACACCAAAAATAGCAGAGCTTGTGCTCTCTTTTTGTATGAGTATCAGGCTTCAAGTACTGCTAGCAAAATGAAATTAAATGAAATGATTACTATATTTACCCAGGGTATCTGGGCTAAGCTCAAGAATTTGTTTCCAGCCAGGCCCTGCTCATAGAACATTTCATCGTAGTGGTTCAATGCCTTGTTCAAGGGCACGTGTCTTTCACATTGGAATGTCATTGAAGTTACAGATTTGGGTTACGTTTGGCTAGCTGGAATAAATAGTTTTCATAAACCTATGCTACAACCAGTGAATTGACATTCACTAAATGATCATAGTGTGATGAATTAGAAATATTGTGTGTTCTATTGTGAGCCTAAATTTCAGTTTCTAAATTGATAAATTCGGAAATTCAAGTCTTTCATTCTGATATTATTTATATATTTAAAGTCATAAAATATTATATTTTAGTCATACCGTATTTTATGCGTTCCCCCGTCTCATCCACTGTATGCAATGAATGCACCATGTAAAATGTGAACATACCTGACCACTAAACACATTTTAATTTGGTTTCTTAATAGTTTGACTACCCCGGACTCATGCAACGGTGTGCAGCATGGCTGATCTACAACAATATTTTAAATGGAATGGGGTCAATCCATGTGTAGCATTCAGCGGAAGCGGGGATTGAACCTGGGCCTCCCACTCACCAGAGTGAGTGGCAGGGCTGCCCGATTGGCAGGGCTGTTGCGGGCTGGGTCTTGGCTGGGTTGTACACATGCATAAAACAACTGAAGTTTGATCCCTTTTCAACTTGTCTTCATGTAATACTAATGCTCATGATAACACTTCAGAAACCCGCCTACCAGCGACAGCATTGTTAAGGCAGGTTGTTGTTGTTTTTCCAAACAAGATTTCAAATGTTTTATTTCGATTTTTATTAACACGAGAACACTGGAATCCATTATAGCACGCCTGCAGTTTCCATTAATTAGCTTCGACTCCCCATCGATGATGTCACGGTTATGCGGATTTCTGAACTGTCCACAGCCCTCCTTTGAGACACAGAGTGAGTAGACAAAGATTATACCATATTATCATGAGCATTAGTGAGGACCAATTATATGAAGATTGGTTGAAAATCAGTGAAGTCGTCCTTTAACGCTGGGGTAATAATTCAGTCAAACTAGCCCAACATGAAGCACTTACTGCATTAAGAGGACCTGTCAATGCTTGTGGTGATGATTTTGACAAAAACTAAACTATATAGAAAACAATGATAAAATAAATGTGGTTTCATATGCCCTGCATAAAGGGAGTTTCCTTGTGTGTGGACACCTGACCAATAAACTGATTCTGATTCTCATCAGCTTGACTTTCTTGCACACACACAAGTGTGTAAATCTAAAATGTATGTGAAAACAATCTACAACAAACTTCAAAATGGAGACAGCCCTGCAGACTTACTGTTGATGATGGAGATATCTCGGTTCTTGTAGTACTCTGACAGTGTGACTGAAGACCCAGAGATGGATGCCACCGTGCGGACAGTCCGGCTGCTGTCAGAGCAGTCAAGGTGGAGGTTCGCTGTGGTTCCTGTGTCGTACCCTCCACCCACTCTTCCACTTCCTCCGCCTATACCCCCGCCCAGGCCTCCGCTTCCACTCAGGCTGTCAGAGAAGCTAAACGCGTCTCTTGTGCGATCTCGACAGTAGGACTTGTAAACCCACTGCACCACAGGGACCTGGGTGGACACGCTGTTGAAGTGGCACGGCAGCACCACGGACTGGAACAGCACCGCATACCTCTTCTCATCTCTCACAAACACCTGCACCCCAGAGCTGCCTGGTGACAGCATACCTAGGAGGGAAGAGAGGACAGTGAGGCAAAGGCAAACAAATGGTCAATCTGGTATAAATTAGGGAAAAGGAGGCTTGAAAAGAGGACACTGCTGTAGAGTTCAGAAGTAAGTTGATGTGCCTTGCAGTAGCTAATAGTAGGTGGTTCAATGGTTGGTATAGAATGAAAATAATGTGAGTATAATCACATAGTAGATAGTGTATTCAAACCCATGGGAAACAAAACATCTATAACTCAGGCAAAGGGGAATCCCTCTTGGTCACTGTAGATATATACTGTATGAGAAAGACCTTAAGGACATCAGGCAGATATACTCTGCCAGATGAACAAAGGCCTCATGATGATGGCTCTATACTGGAGCCATTTTGAATTGATAGTGTTATTGATAGTTGATAGTTTTATTTTATGTGGTTGTATTACTATCATATTGTTTATATTGTTATGTTGGTGTGCACGTACTGTAGTGTAGTTACATCTAAATAGCAATGCTTCAATACTGTAATACAATCTGTTGCCTAATTCATCAACTGTGGAATGTCTCAATGATACACAGACTACATTTTGGTTGGACATGATTAGACTGAGGAAGACTAACAGATCATCTTCCTGTTCGAACACGTGTCAGTAATAAGTAGTCCTGCATAATGAGAGGGATTATACTATGCCAGACAGTACCACATACAGTTCTGTGTTTGTACAGTGCTGAGTCAAGGTCTGGGTTGGAGAAAGGGAGTGACTCTTAAGCCTAATTAATACTTTGTCGTATGACTGCCGCTTGCAGAAAATAACGGATTTTCAAGTGAAAAATGTGCTTACTAAATGTAATGCCTCAACTCCTAATTCCAAGTGCTTGTCAGGGTGGGGGTCCCTAGTTCCCTAGTTCACCTGACGAGCGCTTGAAATTGTAGGAGCTGAGGCATTATATTTAGTTTAACTCTGTTTGATGATCAGCTATTTAATTTTACACACAATATTTATATATATCTGTGGAGATTCTGTAAATATTGTGTGAAAATAGCCGATTTACAGGCTCACGACTCGCATTGCAAGCAGTGATCAGTTATGTTCCCAAAATGTGCCTCTTTCTTATATTATTTTAAAATTTAAAATTTAATTTAATTGTCACTTTACTGTCATCTGGGGATGCCACCCCCCCTTGGGTTCCCAACCCATAGGTGGAGAGAACCACTGTTTAATGGTGTTTAGTGGTGTGCATGGAAATACGGTAGGCATATAACAAAGTCTTGGTCAACAAAGACCAAACTGGACGATTTGTGTCAGGGTGACTCAAAGAAGCTAACTGTGAGCTGTGTTGGTCTAAGATTGTTTTGGAGCTTCTGAAGCTGCAGGGATCTTAGTCACATGATGTCCAAGAAGGGGTTGGACTGCTGCAGTCCAGAGTAGGCATGCAACACACATGGAGATGCTCCTCTCTCACACGCACGCACGCACGCACGAGCGCACACACACACACACACACACACACACACACACACACACACACACACGTGCGTGTTTGTAATGTGTGACTTTATCCAAGCAGTGGGAGGTATGACTAAAAGTGAGCTAGTGAGCAGAGATCAAAAATGTGTGTTGGGAGGGGCAGCTTAATTCAAACCAGATCAGGTTGTATTGTTTTCTTTCAATTACTGAGAGGCTGTGCTTGATCGAGCTTCCAATCTTGTTGTCACAGAAGACAGAACTAATAGCTCAGCCAAGCGAGAGCTACTCAAAACATTCAACAGAGAAGCATAATTGTATCTTGTTATTATTTATACCAGTGTATATAGATAGACCTGAGTATATAGGCTATAATATCTATAAACTCTTTATCAGAAAGCTTAAACAAGAGAGTTAAATAAGTCATAAAAGTCATAGGCAAACAAAAAATATATTGCAGACAGTAGCATGTCAATTTCCTAGGGTACGCTTATTTCAATTCTATGAGCTTAAGGGGGAAAAAAGATTTGCTTTAGGGGGATGGGGAGGGGGGCATACCCTGGGGAATCCAGGCTTTATTAGTTTTCCTTGTAGGACATTTCTAGAGAAGTAAAGAGGAGTGCAGTTCTCAAGAATGGGTAAATTGGAATACCGGTATATCTCATTTTACCTTAAACTAAAGAGAAGGGGGGAAAAGTAGCCTGTTAGGCCAGTTGTTCCATTTTAAGTTAAAACCTGCACCTGCTAGTTAACTTTAGTTGTTAGTTATTATTGAATGGAAATGACAAATGTAATGCTTTTAATACATTTACAACCAGGCCAAACAACTACATTTCTAGCTTAGGCTACTTCAAAAAGGTCATATTTTTTGTTTTTAGGATTAAAAAACTAAGAAACCAGTGCTTTTCAAGCCACTGGCAAAAAGAACATGGTCTATTATCTGCAGCTAAATGTCTGTTTAGAAGGGACTTTGCTCTAAGAAGGGTCGGACTCCAACATGCTTTACCTATACCAAATTAATGTTCAATTCACGAAAAGTTATCATTATTGTAAATCCATAGCATGAACACCACCACATTCTAATTAACACAACAATAAGAATCTCAACAACAGGTTATATAGCAAACAAACAAAAACTATTGCGTTTTTCGCCTACCTGCCAAGCAAATAGGAATCCACCACCTCATCATCGAATACATTTTCAAAATTATATAATTCAACTTCGAGAAAGTTACATGATGCTACATCCTCTTGCTCAGTCTCATCTCTTGCAAACAAGTCTGGATAATTTGCAGATAACGGGACCGCACCACCACTACAAGAGTGGGGGTGGGAGGCGCTTCGGTCCGTTAAGGACAATGGGTAATGGTGGGGGTGGTGGTGGCTGCGAATGAACGGGGTGGGGGCGTTCATAGCTCAATGTTAATCCATGTGTGCTTAATCCCTGAAACATGATTAGGCTGCTACACTACTATATTTCCTTTTTGTAACAGGTCTGGACTCGGTCACTCGGAGTAAGAGTAAACTCGAACGTTTATGTCTTGAGACCTTGAGATATTTTAAAACCGCGTTCTATGATGCGGGCATGCGGCAGACGATTTATTAATAGTGAGATTGTTTTAATTTGCTTATAAACGTCCCAAATAGTCGTATAATTAATTCTGGATTGAAATGATCACAGGAAGACGAAGACTAGTTAAAAAGTAAAAGTTGACTCGTTTATCGATATTATAGATACTGGTGGCGCCATCTAGTGTTAAAAGCCAATAGGGACATGATCACTATTCTGAAGACATCAAACTTCACACAACTTGTTTTGCAAACAGCTTTATTTGACAAACAGACTGGCAGTATTTATGTTACTTGTATTTGAATAAGTACCCAATTTAAATGTATTTTGCATAATTTGTAGCCATTATTGACCAGGCTGAATTGTTTGGCTCTATAGTAACCTAGTTCATTTAGTTACATTGGAATTTGTATCCATTTCCAATAAAATAACTCAAAACTTTATAAAAAATAATAATAAAATAGTCTATTTACATGTTAAAATTGTATTATTGCATTCCAAGAAAATTAAACACATAATTAGGCTACACAAAAATAACCGTGATTTAGCAAAGCAAGAATGGTATAATTATTCACAATATTTATCATAAATTCATTCATTGAATAGTTGAATTCTAAGTCACAGGCGAACAAACATTTGATAATCTTAAAAACATGATGTAGCGGCCCATTTGTAATGATATCGACTGGCCTGAGGTCTAGTGGAGGAAGATTGAATTTTCAAAGCAGTCACACAGAATATCATATGAAATACCAATACCAAATGCAACTTCCATTTCAAAACCACAATGCACTTATAAAACGTTCAAACATACTGCAATACAAAAATGTACAGTATATTAATGGAGGCTTGTTTATACAGAGGGCTTAAACTAGCCTCCAATGTGATGTATGTGCTCAACACACAGTCAAACCCTTTGATTGAAAGCTACGTTTCTCACAGTAAAGCCTTAAAAGAGAAACAGACAAATACAGACACTAATTCATTTTCTTCTGTAAGGCTATGTTCTGTAGTAGCAGCCTTTACTTCCTCACATCAATGTGTCCAATGGACCAAAGAAGGTTTGTTTTTCTGGATTTAGGATTTTAGTCATCGTACTCCACCCTGGATGGCTTGGAAGGCACCTTGGGGGGTCTACGGTTGTCCTCGTCATATGGCTCATCGTAGCGATCATCTTTGTAGGAGCGGTCTCTGTGGTCATCATCATCGTAGCGGCGGTCATCGTCGTCACGGCGACGTTCATCGTCATAGCGGCGGTCGTCGTCACGGCGACGGTCATCGCGGCGGTCGTCGCGGTCATTATACTTATCACGTCGGTCGGAGTAGTCACTGCGGCGGTCGTCATAGTCGCTGCGGCGGTCGTCATAGTCGCTGCGGCGGTCGGATTCCCGCTCGCTTCGCTCTTCCTGTCGGTTGGAGGTGTTCCTCACACTGGACTCATCGTCACTCCGAACACTCTCAAGCCTGTCTACATTGGGTCTCTCTCCATTCTCAGGCTGCTCTTTGTCACGATACTCGCCTTCTTCACGAACCCTGGAGACGGAGCACAGACCAGTCAGGCATGTGGTAGTTGTGTGTGTATCAGAAACTGAATCCAAATGAAAGCATGCACATCTCTAAAAACGTTCAGGTGCTGAACAAAAAGATACGTACAGGAGAAAGAGAAGTAGTCCGCACACTGTTTCGTAGCTCCCACAAGCTACGAAACACTGTTTCGTTGCTCCCACAAGCTACGAAACAGTGTGCAGACTACTTCTCCTTCTATTTGTGTATCAGCCCTGCCTGTATGCTGCCTGCCAAAAGCCTCATATCTAATTCTCTAAAATCTGAACAACATAAATTGTGCGCATGTTTTGTTAGCATGCCATACCCCATGGCATAGTCCTCCTCTTTCTCCTTCTTGCGGCAACAGCAGCAGTAGATGATGATAATGAGTACAATTAAAGCTGCCACGGCCCCACCGATGATCCCCGCAGTAGAGCCAATGTTCATGGATTCTAAAGGAACGAAGCACAATGGAAACATCATGGCATTTATAAAGTTAAAAATATATATATGTTTCGGCTCAAGAGATTTTTAAAACTCAACTGAGCGAGTGCCTTCTCAAGTAAAAAAAACCCTGTTTTCTCATACTTTGATGTCAGCCTACTACTAAAACAGAAGGAACTTAAATAGGTTTACCAAAAATAACTATTGCTGAACAATTCCAACTTCATCAGCTTTTACCAGGGCAGAGCTTCCAGCAGCATTGTACCCCATGTCACTGACAGTATCTGACCAACCAGAGTGAAATAAATGCAACCTTGTCTTATTGGCATCTACAATCTATCCTGATTACAGGAACAGACTAAATATTCACCCACATCCCACGTGAAATTATGCTTTAACAAACTACTTACTGCATTTGTGTGATTTGTAACATAAATACAGAATATAGAGGATAAAATGTATCCCTGAATACACCTGTAGCTACTTTTATCAGGTGGTGGAACACAGGGCTGCAACCAAAAGTAAAGGTGCATATTTATCCTGGTAAACAGAAAATACATAATGGATGTAATGGCACAAGTGAGGCAGTCTTCACTACACAGCATAGGACAGAGGTTTTAGATTAGCTGGAGTTGCACTCACGTGGCATGACAGCAACAGTGACATTGCAGGTTGCAGAGCGGATCTTGTTGCTAGAGGTACAAATGTAGAATCCAGAGGTGTCCTTGGTGAGATTAAAAAGAGACAAGATGCCTCCCTCTGAGAATGAGACGATTAGTTAGTGCCTGAATGTAATATTTCATGGTACAGTATATTTCTTTACTAAACAGTAAAATCCTTAGTGTTATTTTAACCGACACAAACACACATACGTGTATGCACATTACACACAACTTGCACAAGGTTTGTACTTACTATCAGTGGTCCTCGGGTCTGGAGCACGAGGTGCATTCCTGACATCCCGAGTATCCCACTTATATGCTGGTTTTGGGGAGCCTTCTTCAGACACACAAGTCAGGTTGATGTTCTGGCCATACTCTGGTGTACCCTCGATTTTACAGATGGGTTTGGATGGAGCCACTGGCAAAATGAAAAGAACCATTTCATGTGATTAATATGTCTCCACCGGTGTTCCCTTGGTTTGTGGGATGAGTGAATGAGGAGGGATTTGAGTATTACTTATGGTTGATAAATGTAAAGAATAAGTCATCTCAAATCTAATCCCATCCACATGTAATCTGAATTCATTGACTGCAACAAAATTAGGAATGGATTCACTTTGAATGTGATGGTGATTTAAAATACGGTATATTACAGGCCATTACCCAGTACTATCAATCGTGTGGTGGCAGCTGGCTTGCCCTCATCGTCCAGAGGGATCTGCACTCGACACTCAAACACCCTGTTCTCTGCCAACGTGATGGAGCTCAGCTTCAGGTCGGCCTTTCCAGTTGCAATGTTATGGTCCAAAGTCACACGACCTGTATACTTTTCTTTGATGTCAAGACTCTTAATCGTGGAATAGTAGGTAAGGATCTGAGACTGTTGAATAGCAAGAAGAGCAGATCATTAAATAATGAAAAATTCAAAGCCTTGTTCGATGGCACAGGATTCAAACATGGAGAAAAAAAAGTTGACTATTCTGCCGTCTTTCAATTTTTTAGCGATGCCTATTGCCTAACGCCGATCCAGTGACTGGCCGCGTGTGTATGTATGTCTGCATACATACATACATACATACATACACACACACACACACGTATGTATGTCTGCTGTACGAACAGCTGCAAGTTGAGGCATTGTTGAGTAGTACCGGTCAGTTCACACGGGCATGAAATTTAAATCATTAATCTGTAAAAACAAATTTGTATTTGACTTCTTGTCCACAAATGAACCTCGATTCTTGATCATATATAATTAATAATAATGTGTGTTGCGCGTGCGCACACACACACACACACACACACACACACACACACACACACACACACCCCTACCTCAGGAGCGCCAGCTTTGTCTCCCTCAGCAGTCCAACTGATAACAACGAATGGGTTGGTGGGGTTCTTGGGCACGAATTTGCAGGGCAGGGTGATGTTGTCTCCTCTGGCAAACTCATACTCTTTTTGAGGAATTGTTACCTGGAGAGCCCCGGCCATTGACACCACTGTAAACATAAATGGAAACAGAGGTAAACATAAATATAGCCTATAGGCTACACATAGATAGTAGGCTATAATGCAAATTGGCCTATAAAACATTTGATAATGTGCTACATGTCCCTCACATGAAGGCTGTTATCTCTCCAAGCCATCTAATTCTAAGCCATTTTATCATCGGCCATTTCTCTTAATAGCCTATGCCTATATTGAGGGTGATCGTTTGTATTGACAGTGGACGTGGCGTGCAAACAAAATATCGTAAACGTACTTTAAACAAATTATAGCTAGACTACTTAGGCGCGCACATGCGCTACACTGTTAGGCTATTCCTGCTGTAGCATTTTGAATTCCAGCTGGTAGACTATAGGCCACCCTCAGTTCAACAGGCCTACAGGCCAAGGCCTAACGGAACCCCCCTCCCCCTCAACCAGTTTGTCAATAAGTGACAAACAGAATGTAGGCAAAATAGTACCAACCTAAACATATCTTAGTAATAGCACGGATTTAAACAGCCTATAGACTGTATTCATGTTCGCAATCACCTCATTATAGGCAATGGCTGTGAACTATTGCTGAGGTGCCAGTGTCACTTGCCTGCTAAAATTTACCAAATATCTTCTGTTCTAAAATAAAAGCACCAACAATTTAAACAAATGCAACTTCATTGTTATTTGTAGCAATTATTGAAGTGTTATGGTGCCCGCTGAAGGTGCCCGAGCAGCCATAGGTGTGGCACACACATTTTGTAGGCCTATTTATATGAGACCACAACCAAGAACATGTTTAATTAAAAGATCATACGGGGGACCGCCGGAGCGGGACTTACCAAGGCTCAGTGCAAAACCAATCCGCATGATCCGCTCCATTATGGCCATAGTTGATATTGGGTCAACCAGACCAAAATCACCAAATCGATCGACCCAGCTAGCGTCTTCACTTCCAACTCCAAGTAGAGGTCTGCGCGACACGCCCGGTGCGCATTTGCATCGATACCTGCCTGGTGCGCCCACAGGTGCTGGGTGTGACCCAACGAATGACAACAACATCCGCCAATGACAGCGTCTGCTTCTTTATTTCTAGACAACATTCTTCAAACAGCCCTTGTCATGTTACAGCTTGCTCAGTCACCAGAATGAACATTTTACTACACCACTCCCATCTTTCACCCTGCACTTGTTTTGGAACATGTTAGGTAGTTTATATTGTTAGTTTGTTTATGTTATTATTTTTTTCATTGATTGATTGATTGATTGAACACAGCACAGCACAGCGGATACGCCTGTATATACTTTAGGCGCCTATAGGCTACGGATGCTAAAAGAATAACCCCCAAAAGCATGGATTATTTCCATTGAGGTCCTGTGTATTCATGTTTCTGTCAAGTGTAACAATAAAACTAAATCTCATTATCAATAAACAAGGTTAGATATTAGGCTGCATCATAAGAACAAAACAAAATGTGGGCTATCCTGAACCAACATGCATTTGACATTTAAAACAATTAGCCTATTATTAATAAGGAGAATTTAAGTACACCTATACAGAACTAACAAGTCATGAAGCCAAGGTAAACCCTACTACTGTATGTCTTTGGAAATAAGAGAAGCATCTGTCCAGTTAAACTGGTTTGACAAGGAATTTCCACACAACCCCCACCGCACGCGCGCCTCCTCCTCACAAAACAGAGAACAGGTATCCACATGTCTGCGTGAGAATGAAAAAAAGGAAAGAAAGTCATTTTGAATTGTTGTTACTTTTGATTGATTGATTGAAATATTTATTAACAGTTTGCAGAATTACAGTACATTTCAACTCAATACAAAGACTGTTAACTGTGAGTGGACGACCCAATAAAGCATTACACTTGTTTTACAAGAGGGTCCACCATGTTCAAATCATCAAAACATTTAGAGACGTATCAAATAGACACTTCAATATAGCCAAAGAACAGAACAGGAATTCATCATAAAGGAGGTAAAAAAGGGAAAAGAAACATATACAGTGAGGGAAAAAGGGGTACTCGAGGCTATCTTTAGCAGACTATAACACAGATGTATTTTCAACTTATTCTAACCTACATTTAGGCACATTCCTGTACAGGTTAAGATTTGATCACAAATAGGCCGGCCCTAACTGTCTTATTTTATTTTATTATCACATTGTCTTCTCTGAGTGACTCTTTTCCACTGTTATTGTGTAGTGTAGCCCCCTCTAGTGGATGCTTCCGGGAACTGGTGATTGACTATAGTATTGGATAATGGATATGATGGCCCTCATTTATCAACCGTGCGTACGCCAAAATATGGGTGTACGCCGAAATTACCGCAATTTTCGGCATTTACGAATTGCGCCAACGTTTGATTTTGAACTTGAGCCAAGACAAAAACCACGTCTGGTCGGGAGCTGTCGTACGCTTTGTCCTCACCTGTTTTTCTGTCGTAGAACAGCGGAGCAGCATTGTTTGACCAGCTGAGAGGCTGTCACAGGCATCGAAACATATGTATTCACTCCTAAAATGTTTATATAAAACTATGTATATGGGCTAAATGTAAAAAGTTAAAAAAAAGTAAAGGAATACATCAACGATGTGTCTTTGTGTCATATGAAATTAGTAGGAGATTTCCAACTTTACAAGCAAGCAATTAAAATCGCGCATTTAAAAACAATGTTGCAAGTTAGATGCGTAAGCCATTTAAACAGTGTTTTGCATGATGAGCGCATACATGCGAGGATTTGGGCTGTCTGTGCTGAAATATTTCCATGGAGAGTATAGTGCAGCGCTGAAGCTGCGGAGAGTCCCAACTTGGGTAGCCTACTGTAGCCGAATCTACAGCAGGCCGATGTCTTTCTGGAGTTACAGTATGTGCAATCTCCTCCTCGTTTAATAAACCCGACGCGTCGCTCGAATGCCAAATGTGCCGTGCCAGCGCAAGTGGGAACGCATCGGAGATAGTATAGCCTAAGCCAGCCTGCAGCCCACCACACCAACACCACTGTCCAGTGCCACATGAGGCTATACGGTTTTGGCTGCAATATTCATATAATTGACAGTTGACAGCGAGGCAATTTAAATAGACTGTCGGACGTGCATGGTCAATTGGTCACGGTGTCACGGACGGACCACAGTGATAGAGAGAGACAGACAGGACAGGAGATGCACCTTGCAAAACAGCAGCGCGTGTGCGCCTATTTGTTATATAATTCATGGTTCACAGGTTCAGGTTTTCGTTCACTAATATATCTTGTTGTATATTAAATGAATAAAGACTTTAATAATTTAATATACAACTAACAACACAGTGACAGTTGCTTGCAAATTGCGATATGTGCGTGCGTGCGTGCGTGCGGGGGGTGAGGCGTGCAGCAAGGGAAGCGAAGCGAGAGGAGAAACAGACAGGGTAGTCCTACAGCTTTATTTAATTCATGCAGGTTTATTTATTTAAGATACAACAAAATGCGTGTGCGTGCGTGCGTCTGTGTGTGTGTGTGTGTGTATGTATGGGAGGGGGCAGCAGAAACTTTTTTCCCCTGTAACCATGGTTTCCAGGTCGTATTGCAGTTGTTCATGTCGCAAAACCGAGGGCGCGGCTAGATTTTATAGGGCGTGCCAGATTGATTTCAGCCGTCACATTTATCACTGCTAGGAATGAAATTAGGAAGGAACAGCTGTCTACGATCACTTTGTAAATGCCGACCCGACGTGGGTGTACTACGAATCCTACACTCGAATTTGGGGCAGAATTTGCACTCAATTGATAAATGAGGGCCGATATGACTACATGCTTGCTTGATTGAAGTAGCCTATTTATTAACAGATTGGAGAATTACAGTACATTTCAAGCACAACTCAATACAAAACTGTTAACTGTGGACGACACCATAAAGCATTGCACTTGTTTATAATAGGGTCCACCATGTTCAATTCATCATAACATTTGGAGACGTACAAATACACTTCTATATAGCCAAAAACAGGAAATCATCATAGGGGGAAAAACATAGTGAGGGGAAAAGGGGATTCAGATTTTACGGGGGCCAGTTTTGAATTGCAGCCGTCCTTAGGTGCCCTTTGAGAGCGGTTTTGAAGGAGTCAAGGGATTCGCATGTCTTAATGACATGGGCGTTCCACATTTTGGTGGCATAGGAGCGAAATTAATTTAGTCCCGAATCTGGGTTGCACATGGTTTGTTGAAATCCCTCTGGTGTTGTGGGTGTGGACTTCGTTGACATTAAGGAAGTATTTATAGACAGGTACATGGGTATCTTGGTGGTGACCCAGGGCCATACTTGAAGTCTTGTGGACCAGACCCATTGCAAGATGCTGTAATCTGTTGTCAACCCTAAGCCATTCCAGCCTGTCAAAGTGGGCAGGGGTGAGGTGGGTTCGGGTAGTGAGGCCAAGTAGAGCCTGGCCAGTTTGCGATAGAGTTATAAAGCTACAGTATGCAATATGCAATTATGCATGTTTGATTTATTGCAAACAGAGATAAGTTACAGATAACGGGAACAGTTGAATGTTGTTCTGGACTGCATGGTTCTTGGCTGTATGGAGAAAATCACCAAACAGTGATTTTGACTGGGCACTGTTGGAGCCACTTGGCATACAACCGCTTCCCCTTAAATGTCATATTCTGAATCTGACTTGTTCTTCCTCAGTACTGTTGTAATCTAAGTACGGGACCCTCGTCTGGGTTGACAGACAGGTAGTGTGTGCAGGCTGGGTGGTGTGTGACAATCCTGTTGAAGTATTACTTTGGTACGGCGACTGCGGCGGCGGCCGGCGGGTACCCGGGAGAACAAATTAACGAGACACGAGACAGTATCACGCTAAGGTTCACAAATTTTATTACACAAACATGAAACATATATATAGTGCTGGATCATAATGACGTAACAATAAGATATGAGACAGAAGAACGTGCCTACTGCAGCAAGGCTGACCTTGCTGTCGCCTAGATGTCTCTCGTAGCCTATCTATAAAGAATGCTACAGTACCGGCAGTACACAATACATATCAAGTACACTGTATCTCAAGTTCAAGTACATAGACTAAGATGTACTGTGCATGGGCTAATATCACAACAGTTCCCGTCTTTGATTCTGAAAGAAACAACTGATACTATATTGATACAGTGCGGAAATACGTCACAATCACAATCTCGGAACCGAAAAAACTAGCCAATATCACCTTATCACTTCGTCTGTGATATCAATCTTTGCTAGGAAAATTGTAACCGAGTCCCCCTCCTCATCAACCATCCATTGGGCGAACACACGCATGCGATTTGATTGCGACGCGAAAGAAAGAGGAGAGAGAGAGAGAGAGAGAGAGAGAGAGAGAGAGAGAAAGAGAGAGAGAGAGAGAGAGAAAACAAAGAAACAGAGGGGAAGACATCAAGAAAATCCAACGCTACATATTAAAAGGAAAACACATTAAAACATCTAACATTAATAATATAATCATAAATATACAAAAATCATTAGGGGAGGGAGAGGGAAAGGAGGGGAGGGGTAGGGAAAAAGGATTGGGGATGAGAAGAAAAGGGAAGGATACAAAAATAAAAAACACAATAAAGTCATCCTGACTATAACACAATAAAATCATCCTGACTATATGTAACCTAAGTTAGATCACTGATCATCTTCAAACCTAACTCATTTCTAAACTAATGAATAATCAATCTTGAATCAAGTAATGTTCTATCTAATTTCTACACTCCTAGAATAAAATATAAGACACAAAATCAGTAAATCAGTCTAATCTAAGACTATTCTATTCTTGATTATTCTTGCTCAGTGATCTTTGAGCATCACCTTTCATCTATCCTCTTACTCACTGTCTAGTGGTGTTGCATTCAGGTTGGCACAGTGTTCACAATCATTATCAGTGGCCTGTAGAGTATATGCGTTGTTAGAGTGGATGCTTCTGGTTTCTAACAGGAATGCTGTGTTTACGGTGTGGCCTACAATCTTACTAATACACACTTTAACGCACATCAACCCAACGCAGAAAACAAAAATGCACATCACTAGTGGAATGACTAACTGTAGTATGAGGCCCTTCCAACCTGACATTAATGAGTCTAACCAGCCAAATTCTCCGTCATCGGTCACTTCTCTATCCTGTAGCTCCTGTCTGATTTGGGTCATGTTATTCAATGCCTGTTGTATGACCTGACCATCAGCATCATCTTCTGGGATGAAAGTACAACATGTCTGATCTCCTATGAGAACACACACACCCCCCGATGCCCCTGTCAATAGATCCAAAATCAATCTGTTTTGCATAACCATTAAACGCAAGGCGGTTAACTCCTTGCGCACACTCTCTCCTTCGGTGACACTTGCATTGATAAATGACATTAGCCTCTATACTTTCTCACATACTTCACCTAATCCAGAACTTGCCCTGTGTGGGATTGTACTGCCTCCCTTAGATCTGAAGGCCCTCTTTGAACGACTGTGAAATCATGTATGCTACAGTGTGTGGAATAACAGTATTTGGCAGCAAATAAAAACAAATAAGAACTCTGCTTCACTGAAAACACAAAAAAAAATGAAATAATCCATGTTTGGACCCCCCCCTTCACCGACAGTGTCCAGGGCGTAGATCCCAGGCAATAACAGGCTGTGCCTCGCATCTCCATATCAACAACTGTGCACAATGATAGTTTTCAAAAACAGGCTGTGCCTCGCATCTCCATATCAGCCACTGTGCGCAATTGACCCGCATCGAAATCCATGTCAGATAGCGCGCAGGTGACCTCGCATGAATCTCCATCACAAATTGTCTTTTCCTTCTTGCTTGTGCCTTTCTCTGATATTGCCAGGCACGTGTGATTAGCATGCCTCCCTTGAACTGGCCATGCATCTCCATTGCGGCTGAAAAAACAGCAGTGTATATGTCGCGCACGTCCTTGATGATAGTAGTATCCACAGGGCTTGACCGCTAATCCAAATCGAAAAACGGCAGTGTCTAATCTCGCGCACATTCTTGATGATAGTATCCACAAAGCTCGACCGGTAATCCAAATCATTGACTCATGTTGTCTGTGATTGATATCCTTTTCGTCACGAGCATAATGTGACTTTGTGCATATCTCCATCATGAGTTCAGGAAAAGGATGATCTCCAACGTACCGAAGATTGACCTTTGGACTTGGTCAAGTGGTCAAGGATAACATCCTGCACCGACATTTGACCATTTGGCTTGATCAAAGTGGTACATAGTCAATTTGTCCATGTGTCCTTGCATCTCGAAACCTGTCCCCCGCTGGGGCTGGGGCAGCGATGCGATGACCTCCAAACGTCCGACGTAGCCCCTCTGGGCCTGTGGCAGCGATGTGATGATCTCCAAGCGTCCGATGTAGCCCCTCTGGGCCTGTGGCAGCGATGTGATGATCTCCAAGCGTCCGATGTAGCCCCTCTGGGCCTGTGGCAGCCGAGCATGTTGGTTTGGCCCTGTCCTCTGATGTCTGGTTTTGGGGCGGTGGCTGTTCGACGCCCGAGGCGCATCTCCCTGCTGGTGATGTGATGGTCGTCGGCCGAACGCTTAGGTCCTTTGGACTTCCCTATAGCAGGGTGCAGTCCAGGGCCTGGACCCTTCTCCACTTTAGGTCGGCCTTAGGATGAATAGCACTCCCTTGCACTGTCTGCTATCTGTGTTTTGGGACAAAACTGAACAGCAGGTTTCCCCCCCAAAAATACACTGGCATATTGTGTGTGTGGGACCTCATGTCCCGTCTTTGACCCACCCGTTTACAGGTAACATAAAATATTGTTTCAACCTTAATCAATATTCCAGCTAAACATTCTGCCCATACAAAGATAATACTAATAATAATAATAATACAATTAAAAAAATGTGTGTGTATTCATTCAGCATGTGTCATATACGTACCCATCCATGTGTTCGTGGCCTTGGCGAGTTGCACTGTGTAGGGATTTGTTATCTCTAAAGAACACTGTTCCAATAACAAGATAAGTGGCCCTCTTCCAAAATGTAATTTCTTTCATACAAGCAGTGCACCGGCACAAATGGTTAAAACTGGGTTAATTGTGTTAGTACTTTTCAGACCATGCTTCACTCTTCCACATGCAAATACAATTAGTATTTTGCCCTCTTCATAACCACTTAGGTCCTTTGGACTTCCCTAACTGTTGTGATATTAGTACGGGACCCTCGTCTGGGTTGACAGACAGGTAGTGTGTGCAGGCTGGGTGGTGTGTGACAATCCTGTTGAAGTATTACTTTGGTACGGCGACTGCGGCGGCGGCCGGCGGGTACCCGGGAGAACAAATTAACGAGACACGAGACAGTATCACGCTAAGGTTCACAAAGTTTATTACACAAACATGAAACATATATATAGTGCTGGATCATAATGACGTAACAATAAGATATGAGACAGAAGAACGTGCCTACTGCAGCAAGGCTGACCTTGCTGTCGCCTAGATGTCTCTCGTAGCCTATCTATAAAGAATGCTACAGTACCGGCAGTACACAATACATATCAAGTACACTGTATCTCAAGTTCAAGTACATAGACTAAGATGTACTGTGCATGGGCTAATATCACAACAAGTACTACTATAGTTCTTAGCTTGCAGCAATTTTATAATGCCTGATTCACAGTCTCCTCAGAACAGTTAATGTTGAGATGTAAAGTGCTGTTCATTTCTGAGTTTTCTGAGGTGACTATAAATCTGATTGAGAGAATATCAAGAGTCGCAGTTAACTATGGAATTGTGGTTATCAACTTATCATGAGACTGTCACAATTTGATCATATATTGGCATGCCAATCCCATAACATTGTATTAGGGTATCAGCTGGGAATGCCCATACATGGAACTTTCCCCCCCCTTTTATTTTTTATTTTTTTTATTCACGTTTTCACACACACACACGCACGCACGCACGCACGCACGCACGCACGCACGCACGCACGCACGCACGCACGCACGCACGCACGCACGCACGCACGCACGCACGCACGCACGCACGCACGCACGCACGCACGCACGCACGCACGCACGCACGCACGCACACACACACACACACACACACACACACACACACACACACACACACACACACACACACACACACACACACACACACACACACACACACACACACACACACACACACACACACACACACACACACACACACACATATATTTATTAAAACAAATTTGGGCAAGTTTCAGAACGTAAAATGTGAGCCAGACCTTCATTTCCGGCCCTGTTGAGATCTCTATCCTCTGGTTGGATTTCTATGGTCTCCAGTTGATCGTTATTGTTGTATGTCTCCAGCTAGACTTTGTTTATGAAGACATGCCTGGTAGAGATTATTTTTTGAAAGACATTTTTGAATGCAGTCTCTCTCATAGTGTCTCTGAGTTCTGCCAGTGACTGTACATTGTGACCCAGCAGGACCTCAGCGGTTTCCTGGAAGCATTTCAACCATAGTTCGTCCGTAGAGTCTTCTATTTTGATCTTCAGTAGAAGTCTGTATTTAAAGTCTGTAAAGGTTTTTTTATGCATTTGTGTAACGAGAGGCTAGGATAAGGAGGGAGTAGACAGAGTGAATGTGTCTCTGGCACACATATGCACACACCTTAAACCGAATGTATGCTGCCTTCAGTGATAAAGGGCAGCATCAACAGTTTTATCTGTTAAATAATAGGCTATCGTGTGGAACTTTGTTGTATAGAAGAGAAGGCTGATTCTGTACCCTGAGCCAGAGATTCATAAATCTGAGGCCTGCAAACAATGCCACTTCTATGTCTCTGGCACACATATGCACACACCTTAAACCGAATGTATGCTGCCTTCAGTGATAAAGGGCAGCATCAACAGTTTTATCTGTTAAATAATAGGCTATCGTGTGGAACTTTTTGCAAGCATATACATTTGGATTGTATGTTATTTTGATTGTTCTTGGAGGACAGTGTGATCAGAGAAGTTAATGATAGAGCAGTACAGGATAACATGAGCCTGAATTCAAGCCTGAAATGCATTTGACTCACCGAGCTCCATCTTCATACTCATGCTTAATTTATTCTAAGTCGTATTGATTGATTGATTGAAAATTGTATTAACAGTTTGCAGAATTACAGTACATTTCAAGCACAAACTCAATACAAAGGCTGTTAACTGTGAGTGGACGACCCAATTAAGCATTACACTTGTTTACAACAGGGTCCACCATGTTCAATTCATCAAAACATTTAGAGACGTACAAATAGACACTTCTATATAGACAAAGAACAGTACAGGAATTCATCATAATGGAGGTAAAAAGGGAAAAGAAACATATACAGTGAGGGGAAAAAGGGGGGGGGCGGTGGGGGGGGATTCAGATTTTACGGGGGCCAGTTTCGAATTGCAGCCATCCGTAGGTGCCCTTTGAGAGCGGTTTTGAAGGAGTCAAGGGATTCGCATGTCTTAATGACTGTTGGTAGGGCGTTCCACATTTTGGTGGCATAGGAGCGAAAAGATAATGGAGTGACACCAAAAATAGCAGAGCTTGTGCTCTCTTTTTGTATGAGTATCAGGCTTCAGTACTGCTAGCACGTGTCTTTCACATTGGAATGTCATTGAAGTTACAGATTTGGGTTACGTTTGGCTAGCTGGAATAAATAGTTTTCATAAACCTATGCTACAACCAGTGAATTGACATTCACTAAATGATCATAGTGTGATGAATTTAATTTAATGAAATATTGTGTGTTCTATTGTGAGCCTAAATTTCAGTTTCTAAATTGATAAATTCGGGAATTCAAGTCTTTCATTCTGATATTATTTATATATTTAAACGTAGTCATACCGTATTTTATGCGTTCCCCCGTCTCACCCGCTGTATGCAATGAATGCACCATGTAAAATGTGAACATACCTGACCACTAAACACATTTTAATTTGGTTTCTTAATAGTTTGACTACCCCGGACTCATGCAACGGTGTGCAGCATGGCTGATCTACAACAATATTTTAAATGGAATGGGGACAATCCATGTGTAGCATTACGCGGAAGCGGGGATTGAACCTGGGCCTCCCACTCACCAGAGTGAGTGGCAGGGCTGCCCGATTGGCAGGGCTGTTGCGGGCTGGGTCTTGGCTGGGTTGTACACATGCATAAAACAACTTTATATTATTTGAAGTTTGATCCCTTTTCAACTCGTCTTCATGTAATACTAATGCTCATGATAACACTTCAGAAACCCGCCTACCAGCAACAGCATTGTTAAGGCAGGTTGTTGTTGTTTTTCCAAACAAGATTTCAAATGTTTTATTTCGATTTTTATTAACACGAGAACACTGGAATCCATTATAGCACGCCTGCAGTTTCCATTAATTAGCTTCGACTCCCCATCGATGATGACACTGTTATGCGGATTTCTGAACTGTCCACAGCCCTCCTTTGAGACACAGAGTGAGTAGACAAAGATTATACCATATTATCATGAGCATTAGTGAGGACCAATTATATGAAGATTGGTTGAAAATCAGTGAAGTCGTCCTTTAACGCTGGGGTAATAATTCAGTCAAACTAGCCCAACATGAAGCACTTACTGCATTAAGAGGACCTGTCAATGCTTGTGGTGATGATTTTGACAAAAACTAAACTATATAGAAAACAATGATAAAATAAATGTGGTTTCATATGCCCTGCATAAAGGGAGTTTCCTTGTGTGTGGACACCTGACCAATAAACAGATTCTGATTCTCATCAGCTTGACTTTCTTGCACACACACAAGTGTGTAAATCTAAAATGTATGTGAAAACAATCTAAACTTCAAAATGGAGACAGCCCTGCATACTTACTGTTGATGATGGAGATATCTCGGTTCTTGTAGTACTCTGACAGTGTAACTGAAGACCCAGAGATGGATGCCACCGTGCGGACAGTCCGGCTGCTGTCAGAGCAGTCAAGGTGGAGGTTCGCTGTGGTTCCTGTGTCGTACCCTCCACCCACTCTTCCACTTCCTCCGCCCATACCCCCGCCCAGGCCTCCGCTTCCACTCAAGCTGTCAGAGAAGCTAAACGCGTCTCTTGTGCGGTCTCGACAGTAGGACTTGTAAACCCACTGCACCACAGGGACCTGGGTGGACACGCTGTTGAAGTGGCACGTCAGCACCACGGACTGGAGCAGCACCGCATACCTCTTCTCATCTCTCACAAACACCTGCACCCCAGAGCTGCCTGGTGACAGCATACCTAGGAGGGAAGAGAGGACAGTGAGGCAAAGGCAAACAAATGGTCAATCTGGTATAAATTAGGGAAAAGGAGGCTTGAAAAGAGGACACTGCTGTAGAGTTCAGAAGTTAGTTGATGTGCCTTGCAGTAGCTAATAGTAGGTGGTTCAATGGTTGGTATAGAATGAAAATAATGTGAGTATAATCACATAGTAGATAGTGTATTCAAACCCATGGGAAACAAAACATATATAACTCAGGCAAAGGGGAATCCCTCTTGGTCTCTGTAGATATATACTGTATGAGAAAGACCTTAAGGACATCAGGCAGAGATACTCTGCCAGATGAACAAAGGCCTCATGATGATGGCTCTATACTGGAGCCATTTTGAATTGATAGTGATTTTATTTTATGTGGTTGTATTACTTATCATATTGTTTATATTGTTATGTTGGTGTGCAGGTACTGTAGTGTAGTTACAAGGGAACATCTAAATAGCAATGCTTCAATACTGTAATACAATCTGTTGCCTAATTCATCAACTGTGGAATAGTGCAATGTCTCAATGATACACAGACTACATTTTGGTTGGACATGATTAGACTGAGGAAGACTAACAGATCATCTTCCTGTTCGAACACGTGTCAGTAATAAGTAGTCCTGCATAATGAGAGGGATTATACTATGCCAGACAGTACCACATACAGTTCTGTGTTTGTACAGTGCTGAGTCAAGGTCTGGGTTGGAGAAAGGGAGTGACTCTTAAGCCTAATTAATACTTTGTCGTATGACTGCCGCTTGCAGAAAATAACGGATTTTCAAGTGAAAAATGTGCTTACTAAATGTAATGCCTCAACTCCTAATTCCAAGTGCTTGTCAGGGTGGGGGTCCCTAGTTCCCTAGTTCACCTGACGAGCGCTTGAAATTGTAGGAGCTGAGGCATTATATTTAGTTTAACTCTGTTTGATGATCAGCTATTTAATTTTACACACAATATTTATATATATCTGTGGAGATTCTGTAAATATTGTGTGAAAATAGCCGATTTACAGGCTCACGACTCGCATTGCAAGCAGTGATCAGTTATGTTCCCAAAATGTGCCTCTTTCTTATATTATTATAAAATTTTACATTTATTTTGTTTTATTTTTTAGGTTTTGGTATCTATTTAGGTATTTAATTGTCACTTTACTGTCATCTGGGGATGCCACCCCCCCTTGGGTTCCCAACCCATAGGTGGAGAGAACCACTGTTTAATGGTGTTTAGTGGTGTGCATGGAAATACGGTAGGCATATAACAAAGTCTTGGTCAACAAAGACCAAACTGGACGATTTGTGTCAGGCTGACTCAAAGAAGCTAACTGTGAGCTGTGTTGATCTAAGATTGTTTTGGAGCTTCTGAAGCTGCAGGGATCTTAGTCACATGATGTCCAAGAAGGGGTTGGACTGCTGCAGTCCAGAGTAGGCATGCAACACACATGGAGATGCTCCTCTCTCACACGCACGCGCACACACACACACACACACACACACACACACACACACACACACACACACACACACACACACACACACACACACATGTGCGTGTTTGTAATGTGTGACTTTATCCAAGCAGTGGGAGGTATGACTAAAAGTGAGCTAGTGAGCAGAGATCAAAAATGTGTGTTGGGAGGGGCAGCTTAATTTCAACCAGATCAGGTTGTATTGTTTTCTTTCAATTACTGAGAGGCTGTGCTTGATCGAGCTTCCAATCTTGTTGTCACAGAAGACAGAACTAATAGCTCAGCCAAGCGAGAGCTACTCAAAACATTCAACAGAGAAGCATAATTGTATCTTGTTATTATTTATACCAGTGTATATAGATAGACCTGAGTAGGCTATAATATCTCTAACTCTTTATCAGAAAGCTCAAACAAGAGAGTTAAATAAGTCATAAAAGTCATAGGCAAACAAAAAAAATATTGCAGACAGTAGCGTATCAATTTCCTAGGGTACACTTATTTCAATTCTATGAGCTTAAGGGGGGGAAAAGATTTGCTTTAGGGGGATGGGGAGGGGGGCATACCCTGGGGAATCCAGGCTTTATTAGTTTTCCTTTTAGGACATTTCTAGAGAAGTAAAGAGGAGGAGTGCAGTTCTCAAGAACTGGGTAACATATTGGAATACCGGTATATCTCATTTTACCTTAAACTAAAGAGAAGGGGGGAAAAGTAGCCTGACCTGGTTAGGCCAGTTGTTCCATTTTAAGTTAAAACCTGCACCTGCTAGTTAACTTTAGTTGTTAGTTATTATTGAATGGAAATGACAAATGTAATGCTTTTAATACATTTACAACCAGGCCAAACAACTACATTTCTAGCTTAGGCTACTTCAAAAAGGTCATGTTTTTTGTTTTTAGGATTCAAAAACTAAGAAACCAGTGCTTTTCAAGCCACTGGCAAAAAGAACATGGTCTATTATCTGCAGCTAAATGTCTGTTTAGAAGGGACTTTGCTCTAAGAAGGGTCGGACTCCAACATGCTTTACCTATACCAAATTAATGTTCAGTTCACAAAAAGTTATCATTATTGTAAATCCATAGCATGAACAACACCACATTCTAATTAACACAACAATAAGAATCTCAACAACAGGTTATATAGCAAACAAACAAAAACTATTGCGTTTTTTTATAATCACCTACCTGCCAAGCAAATAGGAATCCACCACCTCATCATCGAATACATTTTCAAAATTATATAATTCAACTTCGAGAAAGTTACATGATGCTACATCCTCTTGCTCAGTCTCATCTCTTGCAAACAAGTCTGGATAATTTGCAGATAACGGGACCGCACCACCACTACAAGAGTGGGGGTGGGAGCACCCTGGGCAAGACCTAGCCTGGCTTGGCCAGCCTCATAGCGGGGATTCACTGAAGATTCCCCGCATATGAGTCTGGACTTCGGCCATAGGCAGCTTGAAAAGTGGGCGTTAGTAGTTGCCTTGACAGACAGATCCATCTAGCCAATCAGCGTAACAAAAAGCTGACGTCACCACACAGTGCGCTGGTCCGCTCCTCATACCACGCTAAAAACAACAAGGTCTGTTATAGTTTCTACTTTATACGTGAGCGAGATATGTCGGATATATGTCAGAGTCTATATCTGAAATAACTGCTGTTCTTGTCGTTTCTGTGTAAACTTTTAAACTGGCAAGACCTACGCTGAAAAGACTATCAGCGGAAGTGGCGGAAGTGTTGCGTGTAAGATAACTACGTCACGCGGTGCGGCTGTGTTTACTAGTCCCCACCGAAACAAGGAAATGACGTTGATGCTTTACAAATCAGTTCACATTCTCCGCGAATGAAACAAGTGTTGCGATTGGTCGGGAAAATATCGTATCCGGGGGAAATACATCTGATGGATGTTCCGGAGGATACCATATACTCTATGGAGGATACGTCCGCCGATAGCTTCTTTGCCTTACGTTGTGACCAGGCTCTTCTTTTCGCAGATAAGTGAGCCTGGGACCGAGGCTAGGGCATAGAGTATATATATAATAGAGACTGAACTAGCGCGAAGCTCCGCCCCCCCAGCTATTCATGTCAGTGGAAGTTGCTCAGTGGCGTTTTGAAGCACCCGGAAGACTGCCGGAAGTCCCTCCCAGGACCTCAACTTTGAGGTCCTGAGTGACGTAGGGCAACCGAGCGCTCAACGTTAAAGCCCAGCTGCACGGGGTTTCCCGGTCATGAATCCACGGGTCCGCCTGTAGTCCCTCGTCCTACCACTAGGACCTAGAGCTTCAAAGTTGGAAAGCCTGCCTGCCCCCTTGGGCTAGGGTGGGAGGCGCTTCGGTCCGTTAAGGACAATGGGTAATGGTGGCTGTGAATGAACGGGGTGGGGGCGTTCATAGCTCAATGTTAATCCATGTGTGCTTAATCCCTGAAACATGATTAGGCTGCTAGTTGCTACACTACTATATTTCCTTTTTGTAACAGGTCTGGACTCGGTCACTCGGAGTAGGAGTAAACTCGAACGTTTATGTCTTATGTCTTGAGACCTTGAGATATTTTAAAACCGCGTTCTATGATGCGGGCATGCGGCAGACGATTAATTAATAGTGAGATTGTTTGTTTTAATTTGCTTAGAAACGTCCCAAATATAATTAAATAAATTAATTCTGGATTGAAATGATCACAGGAAAAGAAAAGCGCACAGGAAGACTAGTTAAAAAGTAAAAGTTGACTCGTTTATCGATATTATAGATACTGGTGGCGCCATCTAGTGTTAAACGCCAATAGGGACATGATCCCTATTCTGAAGACATCAAACTTCACACAACTTGTTTTGCAAACAGCTTTATTTGACAAACAGAGACTGGCAGTATTTATGTTACATGTATTTGAATAAGTACCCAATTTAAATGTATTTTGCATAATTTGTAGCCATTATTGACCAGGCTGAATTGTTTGGCACTATAGTAACCTAGTTCATTTAGTTACATTGGAATTTCCAATAACTTTATCAAAAAAATAATAAAATAGTCTATTTACATGTTAAAATTGTATTCCAAGAAAATTAAACGCAAAATTAGGCTACACAAAAATAACCGTGATTTAGCAAAGCAAGAATGGTATAATTATTCACAATATTTATCATAAATTCATTCATTGAATAGTTGAAGTCACAGGCGAACAAACAACATTTGATAATGTTAAAAACATGATGTAGCGGCCCATTTGTAATGATATCGACTGGCCTGAGGTCTAGTGGAGGAAGATTGAATTTTCAAAGCAGTCACACAGAACATCATATGAAATACCAATACCAAATGCAACTTCCATTTCAAAACCACAATGCACTTATAAAACGTTCAAACATACTGCAATACAAAAATGTACAGTATATTAATGGAGGCTTGTTTATACAGAGGGCTTAAACTAGCCTCCAATGTGATGTATGTGCTCAACACACAGTCAAACCCTTTGATTGAAAGCTACGTTTCTCACAGTAAAGCCTTAAAAGAGAAACAGACAAATACAGACACTAATTCATTTTCTTCTGTAAGGCTATGTTCTGTAGTAGCAGCCTTTACTTCCTCACATCAATGTGTCCAATGGACCAAAGAAGGTTTGTTTTTCTGGATTTAGGATTTTAGTCATCGTACTCCACCCTGGATGGCTTGGAAGGCACCTTGGGGGGGTCTACGGTCGTCCTCGTCCTCGTCATATGGCTTGGAGGTGTTCCTCACACTGGACTCATCGTCACTCCGAACACTCTCAAGCCTGTCTACATTGGGTCTCTCTCCATTCTCAGGCTGCTCTTTGTCACGATACTCGCCTTCTTCACGAACCCTGGAGACGGAACACAGACCAGTCAGGCATGTGGTAGTTGTGTGTGTGTATCAGAAACTGAATCCAAATGAAAGCATGCACATCTCTAAAAACGTTCAGGTGCTGAACAAAAATATACGTACAGGAGTCTACGGTCGTCCTCGTCCTCGTCATATGGCTTGGAGGTGTTCCTCACACTGGACTCATCGTCACTCCGAACACTCTCAAGCCTGTCTACATTGGGTCTCTCTCCATTCTCAGGCTGCTCTTTGTCACGATACTCGCCTTCTTCACGAACCCTGGAGACGGAACACAGACCAGTCAGGCATGTGGTAGTTGTGTGTGTGTATCAGAAACTGAATCCAAATGAAAGCATGCACATCTCTAAAAACGTTCAGGTGCTGAACAAAAATATACGTACAGGAGAAAGAGAAGTAGTCCGCACACTGTTTCGTAGCTCCCACAAGCTACGAAACACTGTTTCGTTGCTCCCACAAGCTACGAAACTTCTCTTCTATTTGTGTATCAGCCCTGCCTGTATGCTGCCTGCCAAAAGCCTCATATCTAATTCTCTAAAATCTGAACAACATAAATTGTGTGCATGTTTTGTTAGCATGCCATACCCCATGGCATAGTCCTCTTTCTCCTTCTTGCAGCAACAGCAGCATTCTGTAGGCAGAATGTGGTTTCTTGGTTTGAATTAAAAGCCAATGGGATACAGTCAGCTTCCCAATTCTAAATTCAATTTCCATCATGACAAAGAAGATGAAAGTGGTTTACCTGGACAATTATATCAATAAGTAATACAGTAATATCAATCAAGCCAAACAAAACCACCCCTTTTCCATCGGTTTGGAACCGGTTCAGTTCAGAACCAGTTTTTAGTTCATGAGCCATACCTCCAAAATTGGAACGTTAATTATGAATTGAGTGGGCAAAACCATACCTATATTAAATTGTCAATATAAGTAAATTAATATATGATAACCCTGGGTTATCATATGCACCAAGACTGCATTTTAGTTTTTATTAAAATAGCCTTGAAGGCTGGATAGCCAAAACGTCTGTCATTCGATGTTATAAAGAATAAAAACTAAAATGCAGTCTTGGTGTGTGCGACCCATCACCTTTCTTACAATGTTGATTTGAACGGGTAACGCACCAAAAGTCAGAGCTCGGTGGTCACAAGAAAAAATATATGATAGCCCTTCCACAGTAGTAGCTTTTTCATATTTTCTATTTTTTGCATATTTTCCTAGTTAATGCCTAATTTGCATAATTATATGTACAATTTCAGAAAATGTGTAATACAATAAATCATTGTCTCCGTGTAAGTAATCAACTGGGGAAGTTTCATAGTGATAACTATTAATTAAATGTTTACCTATTCACCTATCACGTATAGGCCTATATACTACTGTAAGTGAAGATTAGTAATAGCACGGATTTAAACAGCCTATAGACTGTATTCATGTTCGCAATCACCTCATTATAGGCAATGGCTGTGAACTATTGCTGAGGTGCCAGTGTCACTTGCTTGCTAACATTTACCAAATATCTTCTGTTCTAAAATAAAAGCACCAACAATTTAAACGAATGCAACTTCATTGTTATTTGTAGCAATTATTGAAGTGTTATGGTGCCCGCTGAAGGTGCCCGAGCAGCCATAGGTGTGGCACACACATTTTGTAGGCCTATTTATATGAGACCACAACCAAGAACATGTTTAATTAAAAGATCATACGGGGGACCGCCGGAGCGGGACTTACGGCCCATAGTTGATATTGGGTCAACCAGACCAAAATCACCAAATCGATCGACCCAGCTAGCGTCTTCACTTCCAACTCCAAGTAGAGGTCCGTCTGCGCGACACGCCCGGTGCGCATTTGCATCGATACCTGCCTGGTGCGCTCACAGGTGCTGGGTGTGACCCAACGAATGACAACAACATCCGCCAATGACAGCGTCTGCTTCTTTATTTCTAGACAACATTCTTCAAACAGCCCTTGTCATGTTACAGCTTGCTCAGTCACCAGAATGAACATTTTACTACACCACTCCCATCTTTCACCCTGCACTTGTTTTGGAACATGTTAGGTAGTTTATATTGTTAGTTTGTTTATGTTATTATTTTTTTCATTGATTGATTGATTGAACACAGCACAGCACAGCACAGCGGATACGCCTGTATATAGGCGCCTATAGGCTACGGATGCTAAAAGAATAACCCCCAAAAGCATGGATTATTTCCATTGAGGTCCTGTGTATTCATGTTTCTGTCAAGTGTAACAATAAAACTAAATCTCATTATCAATAAACAAGGTTAGATATTAATAGGCTGCATCATAAGAACAAAACAAAATGTAGGCTATCCTGAACCAACATGCATTTGACATTTAAAACAATTAGCCTATTATTAATAAGGAGAATTTAAGTACACCTATACAGAACTAACAAGTCGTGAAGCCAAGGTAAACCCTACTACTGTATGTCTTTGGAAATAAGAGAAGCATCTGTCCAGTTAAACTGGTTTGACAAGGAATTTCCACACAACCCCCACCGCACGCGCGCCTCCTCACAAAACAGAGAACAGGTATCCACATGTCTGCGTGAGAATGAAAAAAAGGAAAAGAAAATCATTTTGAATTGGTGTTACTTTTGATTGATTGATTGAAATATTTATTAACAGTTTGCAGAATTACAGTACATTTCAAGCACAACTCAATACAAAGACTGTTAACTGTGAGTGGACGACCCAATAAACGCATTACACTTGTTTTACAAGAGGGTCCACCATGTTCAAATCATCAAAACATTTAGAGACGTATCAAATAGACACTTCAATATAGCCAAATAACAGAACAGGAATTCATCATAAAGGAGGTAAAAAAGGGAAAATAAACATATACAGTGAGGAAAAAAGGGGTACTCGAGGCTATCTTTAGCAGACTATAACACAGATGTATTTTCAACTTATTCTAACCTACATTTAGGCACATTCCTGTACAGGTTAAGATTTGATCACAAATAGGCCGGCCCTAACTGTCTTATTTTATTTTATTATCACATTGTCTTCTCTGAGTGACTCTTTTCCACTGTTATTGTGTAGTGCAGCGGTGGCCGAACGGATAGCGGCGCGGTCTAGATACCGGAAGGTTCCCAGTTCGAACCAGCCGTCCGACACGTTAAAATTACCACCGCTGAAATGCCCTTGAACAAGGCATCAACCACTACGATGAAATGTGTTCTATGAGCAGGGCCTGGCTGGAAACAAGTTCTTGAGCTTAGCCCAGATACCCTGGGTAAATATAGATTTCATTTCATTTCATTTCATTTCCCTCTAGTGGATGCTTCCGGGAACTGGTGATTGACTATAGTATTGGATAATGGATATGATATGACTACATGCTTGCTTGATTGAAGGAGCCTATTTATTAACAGATTGGAGAATTACAGTACATTTCAAGCACAACTCAATACAAAACTGTTAACTGTGGACGACACCATAAAGCATTGCACTTGTTTATAATAGGGTCCACCATGTTCAATTTATCATAACATTTGGAGACGTACAAATACACTTCTATATAGCCAAAAACAGGAAATCATCATAGAGGAGGTAAAAAGGGGGGAAAACATAGTGAGGGGAAAAGGGGATTCAGATTTTACGGGGGCCAGTTTTGAATTGCAGCCGTCCTTAGGTACCCTTTGAGAGCGGTTTTGAAGGAGTCAAGGGATCCGCATGTCTTAATGATATGGGCGTTCCACATTTTGGTGGCATAGGAGCGAAATTAATTTAGTCCCTTGTTTGTGCCGAATCTGGGTTGCACATGGTTTGTTGAAATCCCTCTGATGTTGTGGGTGTGGACTTCGTTGACATTAAGGAAGTATTTATAGACAGGTACATGGGTATCTTGGTGGTGACCCAGGGCCATACTTGAAGTCTTGTGGACCAGACCCATTGCAAAATGCTGTAATCTGTCAACCCTAAACCATTCCAGCCTGTCAAAGTGGGCAGGGGTGATGTGGGTTCGGGTAGTGAGGCCAAGTAGAGCCTGGCCAGTTTGCGATAGAGTTATAAAGCTACAGTATGCAACATGCATGTTTGATTTATTAGATAAGTTACAGATAACAGGAACAGTTGAATGTTGTTCTGGACTGCATGGTTCTTGGCTGTATGGAGAAAATCACCAAACAGTGATTTTGACTGGGCTCTGTTGGAGCCACTTGGCATACAACCGCTTCCCCTTAAATGTCATATTCTGAATCTGACTTGTTCTTCCTCAGTACTACTATAGTTCTTAGCTTGCAGCAATTTTATAATGCCTGATTCACAGTCTCCTCAGAACAGTTAATGTTGAGATGTAAAGTGCTGTTCATTTCTGAGTTTTCTGAGGTGACTATAAATCTGATTGAGAGAATATCAAGAGTCGCAGTTAACTATGGAATTGTGGTTATCAACTTTCCCCCCCTTTTATTTTTATTTTTTTAAATTTACGTTTTCACACACGCACGCACGCACGCACGCACGCACGCACGCACGCACACACACATATTTATTAAAACAAATTTGGGCAAGTTTCAGAACGTAAAATGTGAGCCAGACCTTAATTTCCGGCCCTGTTGAGATCTCTATCCTCTGGTTGGATTTCTATGGTCTCCAGTTGATCGTTATTGTTGTATGTCTCCAGCTAGACTTTGTTTATGAAGACATGCCTGGTAGAGATTATTTTTTGAAAGACATTTTTGAATGCAGTCTCTCTCATAGTGTCTCTGAGTTCTGCCAGTGACTGTACATTGTGACCCAGCAGGACCTCAGCGGTTTCCTGGAAGCATTTCAACCATAGTTCGTCCGTAGAGTCTTCTATTTTGATCTTCAGTAGAAGTCTGTATTTAAAGTCTGTAAAGGTTTTTTTTATGCATTTGTGTAACGAGAGGCTATAGATACACACTAGAGGGACCACAGACTTATTATTAAAATATACAATCTTTATTAGAAAATGCAAAATATAAAATATAGATTTATTACGAGCAATTTATCACAAGGTTAATAATAAAAGTAGAGACAGATTAAATCACACAAGAACATTATCTTTCCCTATTACCAATAAAACCTACTCGGACTTAATTTAGTATATGGCTAAAGCAGTGACCACTCGTGACTCGTGAACACATCTGAACAGAAGTATTTTCTACTCTCCAGTTCTTCAACTTTCTTGTTACAGTCTGCACTGGGACACGCCTTGTATATGCAGTACATTCGAATGTCGACAAGCTTTGCGACAATATGATCGTTCCCCATCCATCCTTCCTCTTCGATGTGTCCCTTTTGACTGATACCTGTCCATTTAAACTCTAGACGGGCCCGCCCCAAAGTTATTTGTGCAGCTGCGCCTGGCAGCCGGTGAAAACTAGAGTTCTCAACAGGCCCGAAAATGAAGGCCCGGCCCTACCTGGGCCCGGGAGGTGGACGCTTTTCAGACAGGGCATTGGTCCGACATTCATCCACATGTCGGACTATAGCGTCTGCTCCTGTGCTTGCGGTTATGGTTAGTTTAGGAGATGAGGTGGGTTGTCATTTGTCAAAACCCTGTACATTCAATACAAAGCCCCCGCTGCCACCCTTAGATCTCCATGGAGCTGCACTGTTCTGACAGTCCATATCTTGATCTGACCTCATCACACCCTGTACACTCAAGATACACCACATATATGGCCAGTGCACGCTTTAAAGGGCGAGGTCGCTTCTTGCTCTCAGGCGTCTTACTGGTATAGCCTATTTCAACTAGGGTATGCGCGTGACATCATCCCTGGAAGTTATGCAGGAACACCTACTAGTCCGGCAGCCGAGGTGGACGGGTGGTAAATTTGGTATATAGTCTTTTTTATTGGCCTTTTATTGTCTATATACATACATTCGTGAATCCACTTGCTGACCGGCTGCATGTCACTATTGGGCAATTTTTTGTATTGGGGTTTCTTGTGACCTTACCATACCATATATGGCAGGCAAAAATGTCAAAAATGTCAAACTTTCCTTTTGCTTTAAGTAGCATGTGACATGTAAAACGAGGGAGTTTTCATCATTCTGAATCCATTCCAAGCATTAGTTTTAAGTCATTGAACCCCTACCATGAAATGTTCTATGAGCAGGGTCTGGCTGTAAACAAGTTCGTCGAGCTTAGTCCATTCACCCTGGATAAACAAAGAACTTTGCTTTGCTTTGCACAAAATGCACTCCTTGGGCTAAAAACGGCCATAGCCGTCATGACAAATGTGATGAGGTCAGCATATTTTGTGCACATTTGGGCAAGTGGCTATGGCTGCTTTTAGCCCAAGGAGTGTATTTTCTGCAAAACTAATGCTTGGAATGGATTCAGAATCATGAAAATCCTCTAGTTTGACATGTCACATGCTACTTAAAGCAAAAGGAAAGTTTGACATTTTTGCCTGCCATATGTTAATGGTAGGTTCACAAGAAACCCCTATAAAAAAAGATTCCCAATAGTGACAGCCGGTCAGCAAGTGGATTCATGATGTATAAAGACAATATTTTAGGCCAATAAAAAAAGACTATATAGACTAATTTCCCACTTTAAACAAAAGAAGCCTGTCGGCTGCCAGACTATACTGAGTGGCAAAAAAAAAAAAAAAAAAAAAAACCCTACTGAGTGGCAAAACAATACTTTCTGGCCTTGATAACCCATACATCCAAACAGAACAGTCCTATCTGATTGCATCAAACAACGTTAATCGTTAAACAATGTTAAACTCACTTTCCCACAATGCATGCGCATAGGGTATACTATGTGTGTGTGCGTGTGTGCGTGTGTGTGTGTGTGTGTGTGTGTGTGTGTGTGTGTGTGTGTGTGTGCGTGTGTGTGTGCGTGTGTGTGTGTGTGTGTGTGTGTGTGTGTGTGTGTGTGTGTGTGTGTGTGTGTGTGTGTGTGTGTGTGTGTGTGTGTGTGTGTGTGTGTGTGTGTGCGTGTCATCAAAGATTGCACATCCAAAATACAGCTTGTAAACGGCAACGCCTAATCACGCCGCTGCAAGGCGCTCTAGAGACACTAGTTTGCAAGCGTTATTTGACTACTTGAAGAGAAGAAGATGAGGAAGGAAACATAACAAACCGGCTGTTTTACAACACTGCGGTAACCAATTTAACATTCTATATTATATTATGTTCAATTTCATTCTGTGAAGTTGGTATAGCTGAGTCATGTGTGCTACGGTACCTAGTTCTGGAATCTGGATTAATGCTGGCATTAAGTTGTCTAGCAGTGCACTGTGCACATCAATTCAAAATGAACTGTTGTAGCTCTAGCCAGCTATGTTCATGTGCATTACAGCCTGCAGCTCCACTTGTATTTTGATTTTGATAAACCAAAAACTATTATTTGCAGCGGGTACAGTCCCTATAGTGTCACATATCGTCTTTGTCAACTTCATTTGGTTGCTTTTAATCTAGTGGAAGTGAACGGAACACTGTCCCCCCCCCCTCCCAGTGAGCTGTGGCGTTCCACAAGGAAGCATACTAGGGTCTCTACTGTTCCTAATATATGTTAACGACATGACTTCAGCTTGTGACTGCAACTTGTTCCTGTTCGCAGATGACTCGGCACTGCTGGTCTCGGACAGGGACAAACTGCAGGTTGAAAATGCCCTCAGCTCTGAACTCGGTAGAATCTGCACCTGGCTCGCTGATAACAAACTATCTTTACACCTGGGAAAAACTGAATCCATTCTCTTTGGATCTAATAGTAATCTCAGCAAGGCAAATGGCTTCTTGGTTAGAGTGGGTGACAATGTTATCACACATAAAGATGAAATTACCTACCTAGGTTCCATCCTGGAGGCTAATCTTTCCGGTGATAAAATGGCCACCAACGTAATCAAAAAAGTCAACCAAAGAACAAGATTCCTTTACAGGATCTCCTCACTGGTCGACAAAAACACCTTGAAGACCTTAACAGGAGCCCTTGTACAAGGCTTCTTTGACTATGCATGCACCTCCTGGTACCACAGCACCTCAAAGGCCCTTAAAACTAGGCTCCAGACCTCCCAAAACAAACTGGTCAGGCTCCTACTTGGCCTCACCCCCCGAACCCACCTCACCCCTGCCCACTTTGACAGACTGGCATGGCTTAGGGTCGGCGACAGAGTACAGCATCTTGCAATGGGTCTGGTCCACAAGATTCGATACTCCACCAAGATACCCATGTACCTGTGTAGATACTTCCTTAATGTTAACGAAGTCCACACCCACAACACCAGAGGGAGTGCAACGAATCATGTTCAACCCAGATTCGGCACAAACAAGGGACTAAATTATTTTCGCTCCTATGCCACCAAAATGTGGAACGCCCTACCAACAGTCATTAAGACATGCGAATCCCTTGACTCCTTCAAAACCGCTCTCAAAGGGCACCTACGGATGGCTGCAATTCGAAACTGGCCCCCGTAAAATCTGAATCCCCCCCACCGCCCCCCCCCCCCCTTTTTTCCCTCACTGTATATGTTTCCTTTCCCTTTGTACCTCCATTATGATGAATTCCTGTACTGTTCTTTGTCTATATAGAAGTGTCTATTTGTACGTCTCTAAATGTTTTGATGATTTGAACATGGTGGATCCTGTTGTAAACGAGTGTAATGCTTAATTGGGTCGTCCAGTCACAGTTAACAGCCTTTGTATTGAGTTTGTGCTTGAAATGTACTGTAATTCTGCAAACTGTTAATAAAATTTTCAATCAATCAATCAAATCATCATCACGTTTCTCTTTCCCTCTGTCTCTCAGTTCTCTAAAGCAGCCTCTCGAACTTGCCAGTTAAAATGAATTAAACATTTGTCTTTCAGTCCTTGGGTATCATTTGGTGCCAAGCAATGTACCAGAAATGATGGGTCAGGCCCTGTGTTTATGCTCTCGTGGATCCATTACCATTGACAACAAGAGATATTTCTTCATCCAGAAACTTGATGAAGGGTAAGAAAATGCATGTGATCAGTGTACATTGAAATTCATGATTCCACAGCACGGCAGCACGGGCCCTATCCATGCTATGCCCATCGTCATTCCCCTTATTGCTCTCCCCATCTCTTTTAGGAATGCGACTATCACTTATTTTCTCCAATAATATTGACAAGCAGGGGGTTTTCTTATTTTTTATATTCTAACAAATCAATTAATCTCTTAAACCCTATTTTATTCTTGACCGCACAACTATGTCATACAAAAATTGTGAAAATATGATTTGTATTATGTAGATCGGCTACGTTATCATTTTTTTTAATTTGTATTTATTTTTTCTATAATCGATCCCTACGTGTCCAAAATTGGGATACGGTAGATTATTAATCTATAATTGTATTATATGTCGTTTTATTGTTTTAAAATCGGTTAAATCCATTCGTTCGATCATCAGTTCCGCCCCTAATCTCTTTCCATCTCCCCTGCCAGTGGGTTCAGCTATGTGGACCTGGTGGAAGGTGTTCAGGACGGTCGCTTCTATGCTTTGAAGAGGATCCTGTGTCATGACCGTGAGGGTCGTCAAGAGGCGCAGACGGAGGTGGAGATGCATCAGTTGTTCAACCACCACAACATCCTGGGCTTGACGGCACACACCTTCGTAGACCGCGGAGGAAAGAGTGAAGCCTGGTTACTTCTACCCTACATTAGAGTGAGTTGACACTAATAGTATTTTATTTGTTTTCTGTAAAAATAAATTGTCTTCTTCTTGAGTCATTCTGAAATGTGTTTGTTTGTTTGTATGTATGTGTAGAAGGGCAGCCTATGGTCCGTGTTGGAGAAACTTAGAGACAAGGGGACCTTGATGGCTGAAAGACGGATCTTGCACATCTTGCATGGTATTTGCTCTGGCCTCAAGGCTATTCATGACAAAGGTTATGCACACAGGTATGCTACACTACAGTCGTGCATGTTTAGAATACCTGTACATACAATCTGTACAAATATTTGGTGCAGCAGTAGTTCTTTGAGGTAGTTTTTTTTATTTCTTGGTAGAAATATATAGGGAAATTCACAATCTTTTGGTTTCTTATTCCAAACAGCAATATAACAGAAGATATGTTCCTCAATACCTTAATACACCTTTGCCAAGTAATCCCTGTGATCAGAACCACATGTATATGTACAGTTGCACAGATCTGACTTGAAATAACAAACTTTAAATTACATCTATTGCTGCGCACCCTATTCAATTACAAACAGTAGTCATAATTTTACAAAGCTAAAGAGTGCTTAATTGTGTGAGTATTGAGTATATTTGAATATGATTCAATACTGTGGATTTTTAAATAGTTATGTTGTCGGGTGTCAAGCACATAAATGATGTGTTTGTTTCTTTCAGAGACCTGAAGCCCACCAATGTGCTCCTGGAGGAGGGTGACAGACCCCTTCTGATGGACTTGGGCTCTATGAACAGAGCCAGAATTGAGGTGAGACATTAATTGAGTCCCATAGAGCAGTGGTTCTCAAACTTCTCAAGCCGCACATTTAGTTCAATCTGGGAGCCCATCGGCAAAAAAATAAATATATATATATATATATATATATATTACTTTCCCTTTTAATTCAGTTACGGAGCTCTGAATCTATCTTTATAGATTACAATTTACAATTTACAATTTAGGCATTTAGCAGACGCTCTTAATCCAGAGCGATTTACATTAAGCAAGAACAAAAAGCATGGGAATACATCACATATGTAAAATGCATTTATCGCGAAACATGCGTAAGCTAAGAACGTGACTAGAACATATATATATATAATGACACTATACATATAAACTATAACTAGAACATATCTATATAATGACACTATACATATAAACTATACATATATGCTATACTATGCTGTACATATATACTATGAAGTGCTATGACTACATACAATGCACTTATTGTGCTGTCTACATGACATGCTATGAGTCTGTTTCAAATGCTATATAAGTCTAAGAAGTGCTGTCTAAGGGGGGTAGGGTAAGTGCTATGGGCCATGATGGAGTCTGAAAAGGTGGGTTTTCAGACTACGGCGGAAGATCGGGAGTGATGCTGCAGTTCTGATTGCAACGGGAAGTGCATTCCACAGTTTTGGGGCCAGAAGGGAGAAGAGTTTAGGACGTGTGGAGCGTTGTCCCGGCGTTTTTAGTGAGGGTACTTCCAGCTTCCCTGCGTTGGCTGATCTGAGTGCGCGGGAGGGTTGGGTTCAATCATGCTGGCAAGATATGGGGGAGCCATACCTTTGGTTGCTTTAAATGCCAACATCAGAGTTTTGTATTCTGTGCGGGTAGCGACCGGGAGCCAGTGCAGGGAGCGGAGCAGGGGGGAGACATGTGAGAATTTTGGCTGGTTGAAGACCAAGCGAGCTGCGGCATTTTACATATAGTTCGACTCTGTTCCACAGATAAATATTGTGAAAATAGCTGATCTACATGAGCATGTAATTCGGCTATTTTCACACTTTCTTATTATTATATTTATATCATATCGTGTAGTTTGTTGATTACTTGTTGTTGTAACACAAAGAAAATGTAATTTCAGAACGATTGAAAAGGTTTTAAAAGTCCTTAAATTGTCACTTTAGAAATGTGCAGATATCCAGTATACGTACACTTACTCTAGTATACTGTATGTTGGTTTGTTTACTGTTGAGTGAGAAAACAATGTTGCATATTCAGTTAATCATCTGGGGACCCCCCAAAATGATTGGGGACCCCCCTGGGGGCACTGAAAAACACTGCCAAATAGAGTAAAACTAAAAACCTGATTCATACTTTGACACGCAACAAGAATAGATGAAACTGCAGAGCAGCAATCACAACTACGGTGTCAAGCGGCACTGCTTTGAAACTGCGCGGAAACTCTCTCTGCGCATTCGTCTAAATCCAACCCATAATTTGGAAAAATCCTTCGCAGAATATAAAAAAGGAGAAGCGCTCTGGCTTACTTCAGAGATACTTGAGTCGTACCAAGCCAAAGATGTGGTTAACAATGCACATGGCAAGTTCCCATGTGTTTAAAATGCGAAACATTGTGAGGTTGTATGTAGATAAGATATTTTCGTCACACAACACCATCGTATGATGAATTATAAAATAGGGCTTAAGTGGTTTAAATGCCTTTATTACTGTAGTTTGGGGCATACCACAATAAAAAATAAATAAAATAGAAATGGTTTCGACCTGCATGCGACTTTGTGAGCACCTTGCATTCACCTGGAGTTTAATTACTTGACAACTGTGAACACAAGAACACACACTATATTTTCTTTTGATTGTGTGCTGAATATATTGTAAATGCTGTATTGATTGATTGAAACCTTTATTTATTCTCGAAAAGAGCATTGAGGTTCCCCCTCATTTTCAATGCTGATGAGATCACATATATAAAACAATTTAAGACAGATATAAAACACATCGGTATCAAAACCTATGTGTTCATGTAGTGTTAATTCTAACCCATTAGGCTTAACTTTACATGCATGATAATGTTTCATACTGTAGGTGAGAGGAACCAGAGAGGCCATGACCATTCAGGACTGGGCAGCCCAGCGATGTACAATTTCCTACAGGGCTCCTGAGCTCTTCAATGTGGAGAGCCACTGCATTATTGATGAGCGCACCGATATCTGGGTACAGTGTTTAATTTCACAGTCAGTAGTTTTGTTATGTAACGTGACACTGGTGCTTCCCACCCTTATATCAGAATCATTCAACATTATAACACTTGATGCTTCAGACCTGTTGGTGATTGTTTTTCTGTTGATTTATTAATTTACTTCTTTCCTTCAGTCACTCGGCTGTGTGCTGTATTGCATGATGATCCTAGAGGGGCCGTATGACATGGTGTTTCAGAAAGGGGATAGCGTTGCCTTGGCTGTTCAGAATCCTGTAGTTATCCCTCAACATTGCAGGTAAGATCTCAGTAGGAATGGCCCCATATAACCACTCTTTTAATTTCCCATATCAGAGCCACAACCTTGAGGTAAGCGATATTACTCAAGAGGGTATTCTTAACTGTTGTTATTGCCACAACAATGATGCAGTTAACCGCTTGTTCCATTAGTATTAGTAGTGGCAAAAACACTCTCGATCATACTATGGTTAGCAACTACACGTCTTTTTATTATTAATGTTATTCAAGAAAATCCAAAAATAAATGTAATGGTGAAATGTAGCCAGTTTGTAGTGATAGTTCTTTACACACAGTCAAATCTGATGCCTATAATGTAACGTTAACTAGACTGATTAGCAGCTTCATTACTATAGAAATCTGTTGACATTTCTGGTTATATCAATGGCAAAGTGATATTTACAGTAATGATGCCTATTTCATTTGAACATGACTGTATTCTTAGTTTATTGGGATTTGAGCACAGGTGGAGAGCCTATTTTGACAAATCAAAATGCTTTGTCTGAACTACCTGTTGTATAATATCTGACGATACTGATTCCAGCCAGATAGTATATTTGTTTATTTTACTATAGTTTGTTTTTCAGCTATAAAACTTAGTAAGCTATATACAGCACTGCTGCACCTCAAAACGCACTTGACTCTTTTTTAGACCTTTCTGTTATTGTATTGTTTTTCTTTAAGCTTAAAATGCCTCCACACTGCTGAGTGCTGAGCTGATGACTGACTGCAGACAGCTTTCACTGAGTGGCTGCTGTTCACATGATAGCAAGTTGTCTTTATGGCATGTCATGTCGTTGCTTAAAGTGTGCTTACAAGCATTTACACTGGGACTTAGGCCACTATTTGACAGTAATGGATGAGGCAGACCGACAGTAATAGATGGGGGGGGGGGGGGGGGGGGGGCACCTTGTAGTGAATTATCGTCATTGAGAAGAACAGCAAACTAAAGTTGCGTTATCTTTGTAACTAAAGGTGTATCTTCATTGGTCTCACACTTCGATTCGATTATGATTCACCTGTTAACAATTCCAATCGATACTATGATGCATCTTGAACTCAGCTGTCTATATATTTCTTCCAGTTAATACAAGCAGTCAAATACGGTACATATGAATGCCTGTTTTATTTATAAGTCCAAATGGACCCACGTTGTCAGCTGAGAGACATATAGCAGACCTACAATCTCACAATGCACATTGTGACAAGTTGTGAACGTGTAGAATGTCCTTGTTACTGCGGCGTTAACATCTTGACTGATAAATGTGGTGAGATTGTCTAATTTGAAAATACTGGCTGACTTTTTATGACTTGTTGGTCTCAGCCTCCCTCTGTCCCTCAGAGGGAGCGGGACATCATGTTGCTAACATAGCATCACAGTCGACAGTCGAATGCATTGTTCCCATTGGGAATTCAACAATAATTGTATATGCTGCGTTCACAGGCAGATTAAACGATGCAGTCTACCATTCATTGTCAAAGGAAGCCAGTGACATGACGTTGCAAAGGCGCAACGATGCATGTAGCTGCTCCAAATCAACTCGCAACGTGTTTTTGCATCGTTTCAACTGTCCTTGTGACCGCACCATTAGACTTTATAATCGATTATGTCATGCCACTGTGTCGATGCAGAATCGTGCGCACACAGCCGCATCACGATGCATCTAATGGTGGGTTCACACGGGCAGTTGAAACGATGCAAAAATGCGTTGTGAGTTGATTTGGAGCAGCTACAGGTACATGCATCATTGCGCCTTTGCAACGTCATGTCGCTGGATTCCTTTGACAATGAATGGTAGACTGCATCGTTTAATCTGCCCCATGTCACTCGCTCCGCGCTGCAGTGTTTCAGACTCATGACTAGCTCGCTACTGGAAGCACTAGTAGCCTCGGGTTGTTGCTTGCTGTCCCATTGGCTAGAGGTAGCCTGAGATGAGGCAGCCAATCAGGCAGGTTGTTGCTTGCTGTCCCATTGGCTAGAGGCAGCGCCATATAGATGAGAGAGTTGTGACAACTCTGTTCACTTCATGAGGCCAGTCCAATGGCGGCTCTTCTACATAGACTTCTATTGGCGAAGTGCTAGGCGAAGTGTGACAAGTCCTGGACCGGAAGTTGGCAGAATGCACTGGACTCGGGCAACAGGCCAGCTTTCCCTTTTATTTTAGGCAAAAACTACTTTCTGGCCTTGACAGCCCATACATCCAAACAGAAAAGTCCTATCTGATTGCATTAAATGACATTAAACCACGTTAAACTTACTGCCATTCGATTTGTCACTCACTTTATGCATGTGCATACCCTCTGTTGATGCTAACCACTTTCTAGTCCAACAAACTGATGCTACTACTAGTTTATTACTACTGTTACTCCATTTGCTTGACAACATGTTGCAATGCGACAACTTGTAGATCTGTTTGTAGTTCGGCTATTTTCAACAAAACAAAATACATTCATTACTTAATTAATCGAGGCAAAAGTTTGAAATCTTGATTTTTGATTTGAAGTCATTTCGCCCAGCCCTGCATCATGCATACATACATATCTCATGTATCTGTTAACAAACTGCAATCATACAATGCTCTATACTGTATATAACTTGTGAGACTGTGGCTGTAGTCTTCTAGCCTGGAAACCAGACAAATCTGCCATTGCAAAAGCCAGAGGCATTTTTTTTTATCCGGCCCTTGGAAATGCAGGTTCCACACAGATTCCAGACTAATATGTACGCACTGCGCAGTGATAATAGTCTGGCGCTGCCAGGCTAGTAGTCTACACTCTACACAATCCTGCAAGACCACAGGCATGAAGCCCCCCACTTGAGTGCCTGCCCAACAGGGAAGTTTTCTGAGGCTTACATTTTTCAATTGGGATCAAACTAAAGTGTGTGTGTGTGTGTGTGTGTGTGTGTGTGTGTGTGTGTGTGTGTGTGTGTGTGTGTGTGTGTGTGTGTGTGTGTGTGTGTGTGTGTGTGTGTGTGTGTGTGTGTGTGTGTGTGTGTGTGTGTGTGTGTGTGTGTGTGTGTGTGTGTGTGTGTGTGTGTGTGTCAGTTACTCTGAAGGCCTGCAGATGCTGCTTAGCTCCATAATGGTGTCTAATCCCCAGGAGAGACCCGACATCAACTGGGTTCTGGACCAGGTCCAGGACCTGCAGAGTCGCAGCCCTAACACAGAAACAAACATGGTCTGACAGAACCCAGTGTGCTAGACGAGGGCGAAAGTAGCCTTGGAATGAGAACTTTGCACACCTTGAGTTTGAAAATATCTATTTTCTTTTTTTTATATATAAATTATTGAAGTCTGATGTAGTCAACTTGGGTACATATTTTCATCCAGTTTGGAAATATTGGCAAGAAGCGAGCATTTCACCACACTTTGCTGTGGTTGGTTGAGCTTGTGTGAAACCACTGATTCTTTGAAAGAAACATTAAAATTTTAACTGTTTACATTTGAAACAGTCAAGACTGAGGAGTGCAAGGCCTTATGAAGACGCGTTTTTTTTTAATTGAATGTCACTGATAACCCAAAAATATATTTTTAGATCAGAAACTGATTACCAAAAAGCATTGCCAAACTTTCCAATGGATGGAAACTGCCCCAAATATGATCCACATGCTTAGAGGAAATTATAGGGACCATTTATGAGCTGGGAATTTCTTTGGTTTACTGCCTTTTCGCATTTTGCATCCCTCTTGCAGTAATGCCTGTGTAATTACAACTATGAAAATATGCCTGTACTTAGAGAAGCTCAGAATCCACTGTTGAGTGCTCCTCGCCTGCAATGCTGCATTTGAACACACTGAGGTGCTCCACCATCACTGTGTGGCCCCTTTCATTTGTCAGTCAATGTCATGTCTTTGTGTGTAGCATGTCTGAGCAGTGAGCAGGGTCACTGTTTTGACAGCACAGCAATATGACAGTGAGTTGGAGCTGGTCCACACTGACCCAAGTGAAATGTACAGTAACCATCATGTCAAAGTTTTATCGAACGGATACCACTGGATCCACTTTTATCAGTAGATGATCTGTCACACATCTGCTACTGTTACATTGTAACATTTTACCGCACTTTTTCCCCCCCCGATTCCATTTGTGTATGTGTAAATTCCTAACATTTTAGTATATTGCCTGTTTTATTTTTTGGGTGGCCTATTATTTGCTTGAACCTAAAAAGAGAAAGTTTTTTTTTTTTTTTTTTAATTGTTCTCTCTCAGGAACTAGTTTTCTGAGTAAATAGTATAAGTTGAAGGAAGATTCTAATGGTACTTTTTTTTGTTTTTAAGGAATGCTGTTTACTGTTTGGGGCATTTAATTGCAATTTAATTCATGTAGAGTGAATGAATAACAATGTGATATTGGACTACAGAGCAGCTGGAATCTAATATTTATTTTTTATTTGCATAGCTTTTTACTGCTACATGTCGTTTATTGGAATAATTATGAATACTGTGCAAATATGCAGTGTTTTTAAATTACATATTGATGTCTGTATTTTGTACAATGGTTAGTGCCTCACAAATGCAATAAATAGACAGTAGGTTATTAAGAAGAGTATACTGTATTGTGAGATCCATCAATATACTGCAAGTGATTCTACCACCATTTTGATCATGCATAACAAAAATGAAGACATTTAATATTGTTTAATCAATAACAATGTCATTTGTCACATTCTTAAAATGCTACTGTAGCAGGGTTTGGAAATGTTGTAGTTGTTTATTATTTTTAAAACATTTATTTTCAATGTTACACGATCATGTCAAGTGCATTTGATTATGCAACTTTTATGTTCATCAAAAACATAATTTCATATGTAAATGACTTGTTTAAATCCATCATGATGAACAGGATTTGGTTCATATCTTTTAGGTGACTCTTCCCACCTAAAAGAGTGACCCTTTGTTCCATTCCAAGTCCCAATTACATTTAGGCACATTAAAATCTTTAATCATGTTAATTACGGTGTGTATCTATTTATTTTAATGCACAAGCAGGTGTGTGTGTGTGTGTGTGTGTGTGTGTGTGTGTGTGTGTGTGTGTGTGTGTGTGTGTGTGTGTGTGTGTGTGTGTGTGTGTGTGTGTGTGTGTGTGTGTGTGTGTGTGTGTGTGTGTGTGTGTGTGTGTGTGTGTGTGTGTGTGTGTGTGTGTGTGTGTGTGTGTGTGTGTGTGTGTGTGTGTGTGTGTGTGTGTGTGTGTGTGTGTGTCACAACTTTTAGGGTCACTCGGATCAATGTGACGTCGTACCACACTTCCCTCTCTAATCATTCTCAGAGGTAACGCTTACCCTGGCGGGCACATATACATGAGAATGACCAATAATAAACCGGCTTCATACTCGCACACCAAAATTTACAGTCCACATGCTTTCATACACGCGAGAGAACCGCTAGGATTCATTACACTTTCATTAACACTATCAGCAACAGCACACTAGACCCACCTATATCCCCCAGACTCCCCTGGGATTGGGTTTAGGATGGAGGCTGTGTGTTTATGGGCTCAACGACACACACCGCCCCCACCTTTATATTTACCATCATCTGCCCGTGAGGGTCTGAAATGATGTCATGCAACACAAGCGCAAGGTCAACTCAATGTTCGCCCACATTTTAGCACCCAATTTCACGTGCTGTTCCTTTGTCATACAGTTATTAAGGGGGATGCACTGGCAATTTGGACGTTATGTGTGGGTTTTGATCGCATGCCTCGCCACCATCGCACACACGCACATTCATACACACGTGTGCATACATGCTGCAGCTCTCAAGCCATAAACCATCTGTATGCTTTATTGATTTGGCGATGAATCAATTAGTGAATTATTTAATTAGCCAAGCATTATGGGTCAGTTCTGAGCTACTCTCACCCTGCAGTGTTCTTAGGTCCCTTTAAATCATTGTGTGTGTGTGTGTGTGTGTGTGTGTGTGTGTGTGTGTGTGTGTGTGTGTGTGTGTGTGTGTGTGTGTGTGTGTGTGTGTGTGTGTGTGTGTGTGTGTGTGTGTGTGTGTGTGTGTGTGTGTGTGTGTGTGTGTGTGTGTGTGTGTGATGAGTGCACTGTAACTAATATTTCCGTGAAGCCTCTGTTAGCTTATCTTTAGACCTCTGCCATTTTGCAGAAGAAGAGTACAGAGCTGAGACAGTTTGCTATTGGAAGCATAGAGCATTTTAAATGCATGTCCATGCCAGTGATCCTGCCATCCTGGGCACTCCTACTCACTTCAAGCTTTATGCAAGCAGTACCCAGAACTTTTGCTGTCAATCAAGGACCAAATTAACCTTGGCTGTATTGAGAGAGAGAGAGAGAGAGAGAGGAATATGGACCCATTTTGCCCACTCCACTGTGGATGAGTTATGACTTCTTCTTATGGATGGGGAGTTGTTTTCTTCCAAGAGCGACTTTCTTTGAACTCATTAATTCTGGGGAGTGTTTGGGTTAAAATGCATAATGAGTTCATTAAGGGGTATTGGCGTAATCAGGAAAGGTATTGCCTTAATTACTGGCACAGCGCCAGGCCTATCCATTCACTGTGAGCTCGGCCACCTATGCTGTCTACAGAGCTCGCTAATTTAATTAAGTGTACAAAATGCTACACACTAACGTCGCCCTCGGGGGCAATTATGGCACGAGAGATTGAAAGATCTCCGCCGGGGGTATTTTACTTACTGGCAGGAGATTGCCTGTGTCAGTTAGCTGATTGCATTGATTATATTGATTTGTAACAGCTTTTCGGGTAATTTCATCTGCAAAGGTGAGAGCAACACGTTGGCCTGAAGACTTTTTTATTTATTCCTTCTTTATTTAGAACCTGGGCTGTTTTGCCAAGTGATTAGATGAAAGTGGAGCTCAACAATAAGTCTTTTAAAGTGGGATATGGGGAGGGGAGGTGGGGGGATCGATAGTTTTTATTTGCCATGTAAGGTCAGAACAGGTTGGATGTTGTGATTTTCTTTTTAAAGGCATCACAAGTATTTCACCTCTAGTTGCCTCATTGTGCTGAAACAGCAAGAAAGTTGTCAGCAGACCAGAACAATATCATATAGGCACATACAGTATTTTCATCTAATGCACAGGCACCATGCTATAACACACAATGCTAGACATGTATCGTTTTCCATCCAATCCTGGACTTTATTCACCATGTGTTCGTTTTAACTAGCCAGGAATGACCTCTTGCTCCCCTTACTATTCTTTGTACGATTTTAGAAGGATTGCGTCTCAAGAAACCTGTATGGGTCTCTTGGTGATGTCCAGACATAAAAGCAAGCCTAAAGTCATGTACCACCATTTTTTGGCCCTTTACTGTTTTCAGCATTATATGCACTTCATGAGAGTGTACAAATGTAACATTTTTGGAAATAACAGTTTTTCTTTTTACTGTGTAGCCTACGCAAACAGTCATGGTTAAATGAGAAGATTATAGCTGCAGCAGGTTAAATGATTATAAGAATGACTACATTTATTAATTCATGCACAGGTTAATGCATTCCTTCCAGTTCCAAGTTCACTTCCCGTGGTTCTGGAAAGAGGATTAAAGGAACAGAAACGTTTGAACACCACAACCTTTGCTCGGCATGACAGAGACAATGGCGGGGCTAATAGTTTGATGAGCAGTTAATCAGTGTAGATTAGGAGAACGAGATGATGCGGTAATCCAGGGGTGGCACGGTCATTAACGGCAGCCAAAGACAAGCGAATTAGCTGATTAAACAAGTCCCCGCCCAGCCAATGGGCAGGAGGCAGCAGGGGAGGACAGGGGTGATTGATGGATGAGGGGTGGAGGGGAGCGTTTATGTAGCTTGCCAGTAGAGTTGTCGCAGAATGAGTGAAGTGTCTTCATCAATTTGGAACCATTACCATGTCAAAGGGAGAGGATGGTGCTTAAAGTAGGGGGAGGAGTGGAGTGCTATGGCCATCTGCATACCACAAGCTTATACATTTTCTCTCTCTCTCACACACTCACACACACCGGGCTGCCTCTTCCTTCCCCCTCCCCCTTGGCAGGCCAGTTTACCGTAAGGCTGTTTAATTTTCCTGAAATAGGGCTGTGACAGCTGTGTCATGCTGATGAGATGGCGTTGGAGAAGAGTGGCAGCCTGTCAGAGCCTCGGCCTCATCTGTCTCCATGCCGCTGCTGCTGGCCAGCCCCTCAGCCTCCTCTCTTCTTCACATCCCAGAGGGCACAGACCACCACACTTTGTCCAAACAAACGCCATTTGACACGTTGTGATAAACAGCAGGTATAGCCTAGGCTTGAGGCAGGGCAGTCGTCTGGGAGTTGGAAGGTTCCCGGTTTGATCCCTGCTTGTCCTGGCATTCTGTCCAGGACAGGTGTCCTTGAGCAAGAAGATGTTGAGCCCCTAACTGCCTGGGGAATGGAGGAATTTGACGCGTACATTGTAAAAGTGGTCGGAAGGCTACATTGTGTGTGTGTGCATGTGTGTGTGCATGTGTGCGTGCGTGCGTGCGTGCATGCGTGTGTGCTTGCGTGCGTGCGTGTGTGCGTGGCTGCGTGCATGCGTGCGTGTGTGTGTGTGCATGAGGGTTGAGGGAGGGTGCTTGGTGTTGGAAAGGACAGAAGTAATAACCAAGAGCTGTTTTTTATTTCACCTCTATTGATTAGTTATGGTTCCCTTTATCATCTGACCTGGCTCAATTATGCCAATTGGATAGCACAGTGATGCTGCAATACAAGCATGTAGGACCAGTCAAATGAAACGGAGAGAAAGAAAGGTGTGTGTGTGTGCGTGTGCGCGTGTGTGCGTGCGTGCGTGCGTGCGCGTGCGTGCGTGTGCGTGCCAGCTGAGCTCTCAGTGTAGCTGAGATAGGTATTAAAAGCAAAGACAAAGTAGCTGAAAGGAGGAAAATGCCCTGTTGGGAGAATAGGCGTCACTCAGAATGTATTACTCAGGAGAGAGGACAGCGATTGAAATGTTAGTGATGTCATTTCCACCTGTCATTCATGTTGGGATGGGATAAATGTGGAGCCATTACATAAATGAGATGTTGGCGTGAGCCTCTCTATATGCAGGCACATGTAAATAAATAAAAACCTCTTGAATGACCTGTTCCTCTCACTTCACATCTTAAGATGCAATATGCATGCAGGCTGCATGTCCAGCGTGTAACAAACCTACTGCATGAGCAAGGCCTCACAAGCTGAATTTCCATCAATCCCAGTTTGTAACTGTGTCAAATGCAAATTATGATTGATATTATTATTAGAATAAATTGGCCTGGTATGACAGATCATGTTGTCATCTTCACTTTTGAAACATCATTGTTATTACCATGTTATTTATTATTGTTTTTGTTAATACAATAATAATACACTATTTCATTGCTGTCTGGAAGAAACCACCTAACTAAGGTTTTTGATTGTTTTGCATGAATCAATGCTATTGAACATCCTTTTTGTGTTGGTTAAAAAAATATTGAACCAATGGAAAGTATTAAAAAGTGCTTAAAAAACAAACAAAAAAAACACTTGAGCTGGATGTTTTTTCATTTCCTGAATTGTTTTTTGAGTTTCAAAAGAAAAAAACTGGCAAATAAATAAAATAAATACAAAAATAAATAGGAGCAGCATAGTTTTACAGCAGCTTACACTCTCCGTGCCATTTTTTTAAAGATTGATTTTGTGGCTTTTATTACACTTTTATTTATAGGATAAATTGCGGGCATGCACCTACAGTAGGCATTGCAGCCTAGGTGCCCGGACGGCCCTGGCCAACAGGGCCATTATTAATGGCTGAATACAAAAACACAAACGGACACATTTCCCCATGCTTTCTGCAGTTGATATAATTCATCATTAATACATAATGAATTATGTCAATGGGAAAATGTGTCTGTGTGTATGTATTCAGCAACTAACTGTTTTGTGGGTCTACTTGCATGTGGGTGGCTTATTTTTCATGGGTGATGTGTGTGGGATTTGAACCCTCGTAAGAGTCATGGGGTTTAGGCCTTGAGGAATTGTGTAGGGCCTGATGTGTCAAGAGAGGATAAGCAGAATAATAAATATAAGCTTGTGTACCTGTGCACAGCACAGTCGACGGTGGACCCACACCATGTGCATGCATTGCAAGTGCATATTCTTGCGGATGCAACGCATCCTGAGCTTGTAGGTCCACTATTTTTGGTACGGGGCCGGACAAGTATGAATCAAGCTTTAAAGCCTCTGAGCAAACAGTGGATGGAGCCGTGACTAACTATGTATCAGACCGCCCTGGCCTGTATTAATGATGGCAGCCCCTTTGATGCTGTCAGGCAGACATATTGCCCCGCTCTTAGCCCCCTTTTGAACCCGGTATACCACACAAAAGCCAGCTGTATGCCCTCATACCAACGCAAACACTAACTCACATTAATGCCACTTTCATTCATTATTGTTGCTAACAAGTGGAGGAAGCCTGCATTTATTCTGAGTCAGCATTAAGTCTATATGCCACTCAGTGGATTAGAAAAGGTCAACAGCTCTGTGTGTACACTATACACTTAAAAGGGGAAAAGCACATAATCATATGTCGATTAGTTTAGGAACTCTGGAAAAGCAAATATGATTTGCAAGAAATTGTAATAGATCAATGGTGGAAGCACAATGTTCCTCTTTTCCAAAGAATGAAATTGATTCATATGTCGCTTTGAGGTCATGGTTTGCAGTTATTCCAGTGGTCAAAGTGCAACAGGAGGAGCAGGCTCTAAAGGACTAATCAACCTGGAGGTTCAGCTGTGTTGTACTGGACTGGGTCAACATAGTTGGGTTCTGGGATTTTGGTAAGACCTTTGCAGAAACGTTTTTGCCAAGTATATTACAACATTAATTAATTTAAACAGTATGATGATAGTGAACGCTATCATGTTATAATCTGCATGAAATGCATTCCTCTTCTAAATGCCTAAATTGTAAATCGGTTATCATGAGACTGGTATTACTTTTGCAGCCTCTAAACATACATCCCTATTTCTGCATGGGGTTTATCAAAGGAAATGACACCTTGAATAAATAGTAATGATTATAATGCCCTCGTTATGATACCTTTTAGTATATTGAAAAACGTAGCATTACTCAAGTGGAGACTCACAGAACAATTATGGATTCAACAAACAACAAATGGAAAATAGCCTACAGAAGTTTGTGTCTGACTCGTTGTAAACCACCACAAAAGCAATGTAGGAGATAAAGCAATGCATTCATGTCCCAAGCTCGTGTCAGTATAATTTGCCATGGACGAAGGCCCTAACAATATATTGTATGAGTCTTTGTTTGGTTCCACACCTATTCAAAGAATAAAAATTGATATCACACAGGCATGTGATGATGAAAATCTTGAAATGAAGATGTATTTAATTCAAATCAGCATCACGTAAAGTAGACTGAATCTTATGTGCTGGTTTGTGGTTTGAAGTAATAAATAAAATATTCATCAGCGCTTATACCTGCAATCCACTTTTGTTTTTTGACTATCGTGAGTGCCGTCTTTTTTTATTAATACAATTTATTTGTACAAGATTGTACTGCATGCCCATTTACCACCTACACTTATTTGACCGGAGTCCATGACTATACTAGGCCCCCTATGTTTGCCAACATTTTGGCTTAGAATAGGAACAATAGGGTTCATATGAAAGTCAAGAATATGAAATGGTAAGCGTTCACATCACATTCGCACTGTGGCCATTTGCTCTTACTCTTACACCATCTGAAATCTATGTCCATGTATTACTGTGGTTTTCTAATGGCTCTTTTAGACTACGAAGGGTACAAACTTCAAACTAGTTGGGACAGTCAGGATATCTGGGGGTGCAGAACAGCGTCCAAAAGAAAGTTTAATCAGAAGGTGTGAACAGAACATGGCCCAAATTAGGTTCTGAGAACCATATCTGGAAACAAAATGCATTTCACGGCACAGCACTGTTAACTTAGTTCTTGTAGTGGAAAAGACCCATAATATTTCCATGTGCTAGCGTGGTTTTTCCCAGTCACACCGAGCTGAGGTGTACGCTGAAAAGGGACAGAGAGGTAGGATGGGGGAGAGGGAGGTCAGTGTCTTCTGTGTGTGGGGGGTTTAATTAGAGCAAGTGCCTGCATCCCCTCCTGGTCCCCGCTCCATATTACAGTTTGCTGCCAAGGGTTAACTGGCCTGATAAATGGGATCACACACACACACACACACACGTGCGATGCGCGCACGCACCAGCGCCGCACACACACACACACACACACACACACACACACATACACCTATCTAGATGCAAGTGAATATGTAGCAGATATATGATGTCAATACAACAAAAGTATGACGGATGTGGCACATATTCATGCACACTTGCAAAATCTAGAAAGAAAAATGAACTCAGAGTGTAAAAAAAAAGTACACATATAGTATATTGTGTGTGTGTGTGTGTGTGTGTGTGTGTGTGTGTGTGTGTGTGTGTGTGTGTGTGTGTGTGTGTGTGTGTGCGCGCGCGTGTGCGCAAATATATCTCTCGATTTATCTGAATGTCTACTCTTCACTATTATAGACCTAAAAATGTATGATTTTGTGAATTATGTTTGTTAGATATGAATGCTGATCCATACTAATGAAATACATAATGAATATAAATGAATATGAATTATTGTAATTACAACACCTGGGCAGTTATGACAGTTATCCCCAAGTTTATAGGATACTTACTGTTTGTCTTTATCACCTTGGCTATGTTTATGAGAATCCTCACTGGACGGAGAACATCTTGAGCTTGTAGATCTGCTATTGCTGAATGTTCTCCCCAGAGGAGGCGGGGATTCAAATTGTTAAATGAGAAATTATAAAAATCTGTAATTCAGTCAGGTTTTATTGGGCCTAATGAAAATACTTGAAGCTTGAAAATCTTTGTGAACTTCACAAGTTCATGCCCTGTTATTATGTGTGCGCCTATACGCGTGTGTGAGTGCTCAGATGCTTGGTTGTGCGTTGGAGGGTGATATATGCCAACACAACAGTGTGATTGTTTTTTTCTTTTTCTTTTCATAAATCTTGAGTGTTAATCAAAGCAGAGGTCTTGTCCATTAATAACGCAGCGTGGTTGGCCTGCCTGACGACGGAACACAATGCACCTAATGGAACAATTTATTTCCATAATGCTGCATTGTCACTGCAACCGCATAGCCTCTGGGAGGAGGCGGGGTTGACGAGAGGAAGTGGGTGCAAGAAAACAGAGCGAGGACGAGGGGGAAGGAGGTTGGCATTAAAGGCCCGTTCTGGATTTTTGTGCGTTCATCAGTTATGGTTATATTCACGTTGATTCTTGAATGGTAGGACTTCCTGATAGGAAAAACGCATTTTGTAACTTCCATATTCCATCATAAGTCAAACTATGGGGAAATTTTGTTCCATTGTTCACACACAATCCAAACGTAAACACAGCATTTATAAATTCAAAATCATTGTTTCAGCAGTCACCTGATGCCCTTGAATCGAAATATGGACCAAAGAATGTAACCAAAAGTGAACCAAAAATATGCTTTCAGGTTTTGGCCTTCTACCGCGCTGTGGATTTGGTTTGTGTTAGGATCACAGATTCCACCTTTAAAAATTATCCTGAAAGATTGAAGATAAATAGCCAGGGTGAATGAATAATGGCGGGGTGTAGGTTGCAGAGAGGAGAGTGACTATAAGAGTTCTAATTAGTGAATGAAGTTTTGTGTCGGGCACAGTGCGAGACGGGGCGGGAAATAAATCAACTAGTGGCAGATCCAGCCTCTCAGCTTGTCAGAACCTCTGACAGAACGGCCAATTATCGAATTGCTAATTCCTCCGTAAGCTCAGACTGGGCCCTGCCCGTCTTGGCACACCATTACCTCAAACTCAACACATCTTATAAAGCTGTGTTTTACACAACACTGCATAATCTGATGGGACAAATTTAGCATTATTACTAGAGATGTATAATAATGCTGTATTAAAGCACATGAAACTGGGCTCAATCCAGTTGTATACCTTTACTATAACAAAGTATACTGAGAAATAATGAGGAAGAACATATTTGTAACAATTTATTATGAGCATACATTTGATAGATGGTACATATTTGTATAGCAGTGTATTTTAGATCAGGGCGGCGGTGGCTCAGGGGTAGATTGGCTGCCAGTTCGAACCCATGCTCCCCCAGAGTTAAGGTCTCCACACACCGGGCACGAATTCGGATTTTTAAGCGGCGTTTCTCCATCGGTTTTCCGAAAAACGCGTCCAGTGTGCAACCACCTTTAGTGTCAAAGTGTCCTTGAGCAAGACACTGAACCTCTAATTGCTCCTGATGTGCTGGTTGGTGCCTTGCATGGTTTCCGCCGCCATCGGTGTATGTGTGTGAATGGTTGAATGTAATGCACAATCTATGTAAAGCGGCTTGGATAAAGGCGCTATATAAATGCACCATTTAGTTGCGACAGACCAATGTGCCTCAGTATAATTGAGAGTTGTACCATTGACGGTGGTGACATTGTCATTTACGACAGTGTGAACAACACAGGTTGAACACATCTATAGTTTATCAGTAGGAGGAGCAGCCTATTCAAGACAATTAGACACCAGACAAAGAAAAACGAGCTCCCTGACCTCTGGCCTTCTAGCTATAAAAACAGAAGGAGTATAATGATGAAGGGAAGGAAATAAGTGACTGTGCGGTGGATGATTGTATTATGAACCACCCCAAATAAGAAATATTCCATGTTAATTTCAAGGAAAAGTGATCAAAGTGTTACTACATGATAGCCATAACGTTTTGTAAAACATCCAGTGACTCTAGTCTTATGGAGATGATCAGTGCCGGTAACAAAACTATACACCCACTCATGACATCATGCCTCGTGACATCACGCCTCGTGACATCATGTCTCCATATATGGCTGTCTTCATATATGAAGATCACGATACTGACCTCATCAAACCCTGGATAGCCATACATGGAGAAGACTGGATCATCACCTTGATCTGCATATATGGAGCCGGCCTGCAACTCTACATCTGACTTCAAATCTTAGGTCAATATATGTGGAGCTGACCTGTTCTGACATCCATTTGTTGATCCTTCTTCTTCAATGTCTCCCTTTTGACTGATATCTGTCCATTCAAGAGGCCTGAAAATTAAGGCCCGGCCCTACCCTGTACACTCAAGACACTGCCCCCGCTGCCACCCTTAGATCTCCATATATGGAGTTGAACTGTTCTGACAGTCCATTGTTGATCTGACCTCATCAAACCCTGTACACTCAAGACACGCTCCATATACAGTATGGCCAGTACAGAATTAATTCTATATGTTGATCTGACCCCCCCATGCCAAAGCGCCAGCCCAGCATTCTGCCATCACCCAGGCGGATGCGCGCACGCAACCTCGCCCTTTGAGGTCGCTTCTCGCCCTCAGGGCGTCTTACTGGTTATTATTACCAGTAAGACGCCCTGAGGGCAAGAAGCAACCTCGCCCTTGCATGCACGCATCCATATATGGAGCGTGTCTCTTGAGTGTACAGGGTTTGATGAGGTCAGATCAACATGGAATATCAGAACAGGTCAGCACAAACATGTACTTTCATTGTCTCCACCAGGCCGAAAGTCATGGCAGAGACTATGTTTTGCACCCTGTCTGTCTGCCCGTCCGCCATTCTGTCTGTGGACAGCTAATCTCCATGATGGCATGATGGCAGCGAAACTGCACACACACTCCCTGGATGCCAGAGAAGAACCTCTGCCCCAACATTTTTACATGGACCTGTTATAGCTCCACCAGGAGGCAGATCTTTGCTAAACACATTTTTTGACATACTCCTACAAACTTTGTCGACACATCACGCAAATCGGTATACACAGTATCGTCATTAAACGAAACAGGTCTTTCAGATTTTTCATACTCCATCCTGATTAGCTCAAATTGGCTTCCAAAGTTTACAAGAGTTCTCAGTTTTGAACAAAATGCCCTAAACTTCCGGGGACCCCCCGGGGACCCCCACACGGAGTTGCACCACTCACTTCACACGGGTGTGATTCTTTTGATCTGTAATCTGTTAGATTTTTCATATTCCATCCAAGTTTGCAGGAGTGGCTCGTTTTGAACAAAATGCTGCAAATCATGAACGCAACTTCTGCTTGCAGTGAAACTTTGCCCACACTTTCGCACTACACTGAGTGACCTTTTTTGCAAAAAAAAGTTAAATTATATTACTCCGACAATTTTTGTCCAAACATCACACAAATCGGTACACATTATCTTTATAGTCAATGATCAAGACAGAACCGTCCAATTTTTCATACAATTCTGAACATTGCTGGCCATCAATAACCTACTTGATCTGGCCTGTGCTTTCTTTTGCTTAGCTCTGGTCCATAGGCTAGCGTTACTTAGAAGGAGTTCTTTTGCTATGCCTTAAGCAAAGTCAAACTAATTGAGGACTGGACTTTGTTGTTCATCTATGTTGCATATTTTCAAGTGATAAATGCGATGCACTGCGCATTCCATCACATTTCTTACTTGAAAATAACAGGGTTTTTTTTAAGTAAGAAATGTAAGCAACACAGTCGTACAACGTATACATTGAGCTTTAATGGGAGCTGTTTAGTCTCCATGATTTAGAAGGCGTCAGAATGACCCCACTCTGTCACACGTTTGGTGACATTTTGATCAATTGAAAGCCATCACAAAAAAACGCAATACTGTGATTTACCTCTCCAACAATTTCAGAGATTGACAAATCCTAACACCACTGCATTTGTCTATTGACTGGCAAATCGATTCATTTCATTTTGGGAATGTTGGGGCAGCAAAGTGCGTGTGTGTCCGTCCGTCCGTCCGTCCGTGCGTGCGTGCGTGCATGCGTGCGTGCCTGCGTGCGTGTATGTGTGTGTGTGTGTGTGCAAGCATCATTTTGCAATGACCTACTTTTATTTGCAGACAATAACCATCTGCCTGCAGCTTGCTGCTCACTTCCTTTTCTCTTCTCCTGCTCTTATATGCTCAGGCTGAATAGACTCAATAGAGAACAAAGTGCTCTTGTTGCCTCACCTAACCTCGGGTCACCAGGCTTTACATCGTACCTGTGGAAAGCCAATCCTATTCCATTTCATAATAATAGTCTAGAGCCTGCCTGCTCCAAAACTGTGTCCGGTAATTTCCACAAACATGCATGCACACAGACCGTTTCCGTATGTGCTGATTCTCCAGACCAGATGTGCAAACTGGCAAAGCAAGTTGCTCCTAGTCACGCTCAACTCAGCTGTACTGACTGGAGACAACAGCATAGCTGTTTTTTTGAGTGGTGTAAACCACTCCTACAACTGGCTTTGTTAGTGCAGAAAAAATGAGCATGGTTGCTATGTTCACCCTGTTCACCCGGGTGTGATTTCATTACGTCAGACATGATTTCATTACGTCAGACATGCTATATTACACCACTCAGTTCACACGGGTGTGATTTTTTAATAAAGAATAGAATAAAATAAGAATTTGTGAGATTTGTTCGTTATGTCTCTGCCGGCAGACGTACAGTACAGGCATTATGTTTTCGGTAAATAAAATAAATAAATAAATGGCTCAGGGGTAGAGTGGCTGGATGGCAACCGCAAGGTTCCCAGTTCAAACCCGGGATCCCCCAGAGTTAGTGTCGAAGTGTCCTTGAGCAAGACTCTGAACCAGGTTGGTGAGCCATGGTTTCCTCCGGCATCGGTGTATGAATGTGTGCGTGAATGGGTGAATGTAATGCACAGTCTCTGTAAAGCGCCTTGGATAAAGGCGCTATCTAAATGTACCATTTACAGGTTAATTTATTCACAAACAGAACAATACCAACTGGCATACATACAGGAAGCTCTCAACTTGCAAAATGGCAGTCTTTTATACCCAGCAGCTGGAGACAGTGAGCCTGGACTATATCATTTACAGGGGTGTATTCATGAGATATATGAGATTGCATACCATAATTACATAAAGCATACAATAAATATTTAAATAAATAACCTTAAACCATACAAGTATTAAAAATCTACATGAAAGATAAACGTTATATAATAAGTACTTCACACTACAACATAAATAAGCAATCACAACAGCACACCATAACTCCCCTTTGCTATCCTGACATGGTCCAGCCCAATCTTTACTGAAACACACAGGCAAATCTTAGGCATTCAATCAAACCTCAACAATAAAACTCCAGATTATTGCACTTCTCAAACATATTGCACCTATAACCCACATTGACCTTATGCGCACAAGGTGGTAACTAGGTGCAATTTCCCATTGACAGCCCATTCATCCAAACAGAAAAGTCCTATCTGATTGTATTAAACAAAGTCAAACTCCCCAACATTACAGCTGTATGAAAGGCTTGAATTATCCTATTTCTATCTGCAAAGTGTTTCATAAAAATCCATCGTAGACATGTTTATTTTTCTAAGTATCAGAGTTTGGAAGCGCTCGTTATCAGTAAAGCAACCCCCTGCTGCCTCCTTCATTTTGTGCAAATTGAAAACACAGACACACAGACATTTCTTGAGAGGAAGTAGCTCATAATATGTCTACAGAGGACTTTTAGGAAACAAACACTGCAGATAGAAAGAGGATAATTCAAGCTTTTCGTACAGCTGCAATGTTGGTGAGTTTGACGTTGTTTAATACAATCAAATAGGAATTCTCTGTTTGGATGTATGGGCTGTCAATGGGAAATTGCACCTAGTTACCACTTTGCTGGCAAGATGGCAGCAGTGTGCAGCATAAGGTCAATTGCACTTGCCCATCATGATTAGTTGATTGCCACACCCCAAACCTTTCTTTGTCTCCCCAGGTGGAACTCATTGGCTGAGTGGCCATCTCAGCCAACCAGGAAACAATGCATTCAATAATAAAATGACTGCAAAATACGCTGTGCAAGTTACTAAAGTGCCAATATGCTGTGCAAAATAAGGACCTCTCTGTTACATCTTCTTCGTCTACTTTATGTGGATTATGCGGTTGTCACGCACTGACATTTTGCACCTACAGTAATATGTTGCTGACTGAGAATGTTGTCCGTGTGAATTTTGTGGAAAAGTGTCACTTTCATTAAAGTTATTGCAAGTTGGAGTGTGCATCCCTGGAAAATGACGCACCTGTTTTTTCGAGTGCCAGGGTTTTGCTGGGGAATTCTCCGAGAAATTAGGCTTTTTACTACAAGTAAGACGCGTGAACGCGGGAAGCGAACGAAGCTGTTGTGGCAGTCTGACACACACACACACACACACACACACACACACACACACACACACACACACACACACACACACAGAGACCTCTGTATCGTTCCAATTTCAAGCCCTCTGGTGGCGGGCGGGTGGTGTTACAGCGTGACACACACACACACACACACACACACACACACAGACAGACAGACAGACAAGCTGTCTATAGTAATTGCTCACTTCGTTCGCAATCACTTCGTTCGCAATTAGCTTGGGGCTGCTGCTCCGACTGCTCTTTGACGGGCATGGTTCTGGGGCATAAGTTGGCCGAGTGGTTAAAGGGGAATACCACTCATTTTCAACATTTTACTATGTCATTAATATACCTTAGAGGTGTTGTGTGGAAATAATAAAAAAGTCCATCTGTTCTGTGTTTCCTAGAAAAATCATTAACAAAAAAATCATTAACATGTTAATGATTTTTTTCAGACCTCCAGTTCTAGGAAACACAGAATAGGGGGACTTTTTTATTATTTCCACACAACAGCTCTAAGGTATATTAATGACATAGTAAAATGTTGAAAATGAGTGGAATGCCCCTTTAAAGGAACCGCAGATGGAGCAGGATAGCATCTTATGTCCAGTGAAGTGTCTACTGATTAGAGCGAAATCGACCGAACCGAAACAAATTCGGCTAGGGTGAGGGATTTGGTCAGCCTAGGATCAGAGTCCTTTAACATAAAGGAGATATCTCCGCATTCCACCAGTCTTCTATCGGAAGCGTCTGCATTAATGAGAATCTTGACCAGGTTAATGTCAAGCCCTGTCGAAAAGCGGACAATTAGAAGGCGTGCTTTTGAAGCTAAAACATCACTCAGCTCAATGATTTACCTGCGAGTATTTGGTTCCTGAGGCTCTCGGAGATAGCGGCGGCGGCAGGGATGAAAGGAGAGCCTGCGAAGGGGGGGGCGGACGGCTGTTCCCCAGGTTTTGCGTGGACACACGCCGGTGGCCATGCTAGGTAGTCGGAGCGGTAGAACTGAGGGGTTGGAACTGAAATGGCGTGGTGATACTAGCGGCTGCTGGAGGAGCTGCAGTTGCCGCTGGGAGCCCGGATGGCCCTGGACTGTTGTTGCTGTTTTACGAGTGCACTGATCCTGATGTTCACCTGGTCTAACAAAGTTTTGAGGCTTAGCAAGGTAGCCACAATGACATCATCGTTATCTCTGTTGGGCGCTGGTGCCGACACAGATGGATTGCTTTTGCTCTTTTTTGCCGCGACAGCAGGACCGGCGGGGCGGCCTGCTGAGCGTTTTTTTCACGGGGCATACGTGCCGGTGGTGGTTGCATGTAAAGCCAAATTGGTTGCACAATGCGTATAGCCAACTAATGCTTTCGCCTTTCGGGAAATTAGTTACCTTCTACGTGCGGCCTTCTGGGCATGTGCGCATGCACTGCACAGCTATGCACGACCCAAAATGCCGTTGGGAAACCTGGCCAATATCTTACTCCAGGTCTTAGGAATTAATTATTGGGTGAGTACACACGCAGTGCTACAAGTTGATATCCTGACTAGGTCAGTCTGCTAACATGCGCGGATAGGACCGATCTATGGCTGTGGATTTGGAATACATTAAATGTATGTAAAATCACATTCTAGGGCTATTAACTAATATTCATCTAACCATGTGCAGGATTGGCTCAGGGGTAGAGTGGCCGGTAGAGCAGCCGGATGGGAAGCGTATATCTATTCTACGTCCGAGCATAGACATGGCAACGCCCCGCCTGCCTCTGATTGGCCTACCGACACTGCCGGCCTTAACAGACTTTCCTCCGAGGTGGATTACAAGTACGATATAATACAAGAGAATGACAGCTTGGCACGCGCAACAGTAACTTTTATGTTTTGTAGAAGAGGCAAACTAATATATTGTTTATGCCGTTTTCTTTACATGTGTGCAGTGTAAACTTGAAACATTATTGTACTCTTTTCCCTTGATCTTTATCTTTTTTAGTATAATAGTATTAGTTTACTATAATTAGATTAATACACGATAATCAACACTAACACTTTAATTTAGAATACACCCAAATCAAATCATACAAATACGAATACGTGTTCAATCATTCAATCAAAGCAAACAGCATAAACAATATTAGTTTGCCTCTTCTACAAAAATAAAAGTTACTGTCGTGCGTGCCAAGCTGTCATTCTCTTGTACTTGTATTATTTCCCACCACAGAGTAACCTCGCGTCTCGGAGGACAGTCCGGTGAGACCATTGGGGCAAGACGGGCAGTGTCGGTAGGCCAATCAGAGGCAGGCGGGGCATTACCATGTCTATGCTCGGACGTAGAATAGATATACCGGTATGCGGATGGCAACCATGAGGTTGCCAGTTCAATCCCCCAGAATTAGAGTCAAAGTGTCCTTGAGCAATATGTCCCTGAACCCCCGATGTGCAGGTTGGTGCCTTGCATGGTTCCCCCCCCCATCGGTGTATGAATGGGTGAATGTAATGCACAATTTATGTAAAGCACTTTGGATAAAATCGCTATAAATGCACCATTTACCGTGTGCTCGTGCTCCGGACAAGTGACTTTTGTGCCCGGACAAGTAATGGGAAATGTACTTGTCTAAAGGACAAGTGCCTCAGACTGTTAAAGTCAAGCCCTGCGTAGTATACACCTGTTGCTATGTTCACGCACCTTTTATATCTCTTTTTTGTTTTTCGTGTTTGATCACTGCCTTAATTGCTCTCCCCCCTCTTCTTCTTCCCTTTCTTTCTTCTATGGAAAATAATACGATGGGATTGGGAATGATGCACAAAAAAACGATTTCACTCTTTACTTATGTAAAACTGTGATGTGACAACAAAGCTGATTCTGAGTGAAAATAGCCAATCTGCTATTTTTACTACATCTCTTTTGTTTTTTAAATATAGCACACACGATAGGCTTACTTATTTTGAGTGATATTTGGGGCATAATGCAGTCTGGTACACGTAATGTATAACCCCATCCAGCCCACCCAAAAGCCAAACAGATTGGCAGTGCCCCCATCATCTTAAGGAAATGCCTTGCTGTAATGTTATTGACAATGATCCTCAATTTCATGCATTTTAGGTTTGTGGTAAATCTGGTGTGTTGTTGGTGTTCAGAATTTGGTTTTCCTCCATGATCTTCAGCATAGCATATTTCCATTTTCATTATAATGAAATATAGTACAGCAGAGAAGAACACAGCACGGAATAAGTCATGGAACTAGAAAGGTGCAATTCTGGGAAATTGCAAGTGTGGTTGCCTTGATCTCACGGACGCCGTCGAGGACACGTATGATGATGATGTCTGATGATGATGTGACCCACATGACGTCACAGGGGTTTATACGGAATCAAAGATTTATACGGAATAAATAAATAAGAAAGGTGTGGTTGCAATTTCCCTCGAGCAGCTCGCTAATTTTGATGACGTATTGACTATTTGAGTCTGGCTTATTAGCCAGGCTAGTATTGACCCACGTGACGTCACAGAAAGTTTATACGTAATAATAAAAATCACACTCGTGGGAAGTGAGGGGTGCCTGGTAATGTATGTTCAAAGTGCTCTAAACAAACATTACCGCCAGGGACCAAGTACTCTAAACAAACATTAAAAGTCCATAGACTTGGCTGCCACTTATACTGCCTGTGCCCCAGCCCACATGTCAAGAAGGTTGATTCTGCCAATAGCAATGCCCTCCACTCCGAATCATAACTGGTTGCCTGAAGCCCACCCCTGTGTCCTACCTGCCAGTCCTGGCGGGAATAGCCCCGGCTGGCCTCCGATGAGAGCCTGCTACCCTCAACCTGCCAAGGAAAGCGCAGAAACATGACTGGCACATCTTGCATAAAACTAAAATCAAGGCAACACCTCCAAGCAGACTCAAGTCCTGCCAATAAGGCTTAGTTATATCCCCTAGCTCCTTCGACTCCATGTAATGTCCTCAAAACCAAATAGCGATCTATTAACCTAGTAACCTCAAGTAGGTTTTACCGACAGAGGAGAGACGATAGAGGACAGAACCTGGACCCTCCTTCGCCTGGGTGAAATGTATTCACAATGTACTCAACCAAATCAGCCACATTCAACAATGGAACGAAAATAATAATATCGTCATATCCCCAAACGGAAACGGTTATGGACTTAGTTAAACGAAAACATTTTCAAAACAAATGTATTTTATAAAGTGCTTCATGTGTCAAACACAAACTACGGTAAAAAAGCCAAGATAAAGTGTTTTAAAACAGGATTTACATTGACTGACAATGATCTGTCTAGCATGTGTTTGTTCAAAGAACAAGTTCTCTGTGACCTTATCAGGTAAAGTAAAAAAAGAAAGAAAAGCAAGCCGTCCATTTATCTCTCTGTCTGTGTGTGTGTGTGTGTGTGTGTGTGTGTGTGTGTGTGTGTGTGTGTGTGTGTGTGTGTGTGTGTGTGTGTGTGTGTGTGTGTGTGTGCGCGTGTGCGTGCGTGCGTGCGTGTGTGTGTCTCTCTCTCTCTCTCTCTCTCTCTCTCTCTCTCTCCCCTCTGTATGTCTCTAAAGGGGCTTATGTCTCCCTTTCCTTAGTAACCTTTGGTTAGTGTTAAGAGGTAAATTGGGCAATAAGAAGACATTACCTGAGTGCTAATGGCTGTGGGTGATTAACTCACATAGGAATACAAGGCAGAAGACATGCTATCATAGGCAATAACCATCACCTTCAAAGTAGCAATTACCCACAGCTTGAACGTCGATTAACAGATTTGAGAAGTCCTTGTATTTGTACTAGCGGGGTGTACTAATGGTTATTTTTTTCCCTTTTCTTTTACTGGGCATTGTAAGCCTATACGGTATGTTTGTGTCTACATTGTTTAACCATTTCCTCCAAGGGTCTATAAAGACTTTGACTTTTTGTCTTTGCTGAAAATAGACGATCTAGCAGGGCCGGATCTACCATATGGGCACTTTGGGCACGTGCCCCTCAAAAATAAAATATATAATATATATATATATATATATATATATATTTATATATTTTTTTAGCTCCACAGAACATTTCCCTGCTAATCCGAATTAAATAAATGGTGTCTAAAAAGATTAGTGTTTTATTGTTGGTGAGAAGGGCAGCTGAAAAGTGCAATTGTGTGTAAAGCAGCAACAATGCGCTAAATTGGCTGTCACTCTGGGGGGGGTAGACGCCCGGAAATAGGCCAATATAACGGCATAAAACTGCCCCAAAACGGCTCCAAAACAGCAAAAATGTTGCGCGCGTGTGAAGGGGGGCCCTTCGAGCTTCAGTGCCCAGGGGCCCTCAGAGGTGTTAATCTGGCCCTGCGATCTAGATATCTAGAAGCTTGTGTACCTTCTATTCTCGCCCCAGAATAGGGACGCTAGGGTTCATGTGGAGGAGGAGGAGTTCATGGGAGGAGGTGGCGACTAGCGGAGATCTTCAAAGGACTTGATGGTTCTGAATATCCTCATAAGTGGATAGATAATGCATGGTGGCGAGGGCCAGCGAGATAGCAGGGTGAAAGTAATGATGTCTTGTTGTGACTGATAAGCCGCGCTTATCATTTATCGCCCGCAGCTGTGCACAATGGGGCCCTTGTATGAGGGACAGTAAAACATAGGGCTGTTGGAAGGACCCATTAAATGGTCATAAAACTCACACCAGACCAGATTATGTTGAAAGGAAGCTTTTGTTACCTGTGTGAAAAAATAAACAGGTGAGCCTTTAATTGCCATGGAGATGGGAGAGTCAAAGGGCTGGAATTTACTAATTTAGATTAGAAATAATTTCTGGTTGTGTTTCACCCCTCAACATGTGCACGGTGTGAACGTTATGTATTCTTTTTCAGTATATTTAAAGTGTCTCTTATGAAAAGTAACACAAGCCTGCAAATGTACCGATTAAGAAGTACACATCAGTATTCTTACCGACCTCAGCACTCAGTTGACCAAACAGCTTGGCTTCTACTCTCTGTTCATAAACTGATAGACAAGAAGAGATTCACATCCCATGGGTTAGATGTCATATGGCAAAGCTCAATATTAGTTAATAAATGACGAGCATGGGGAATGTGAGACTGAGAAGAGTCCTGAAACTCTAATAAATTACCTTTATCTCCTTAATGAGGCGACATTAATTTGGGTCTCAAGGTCTGGCGCGGAGAGCAATTTGATTTATCGTCAGGCTCTACCAGTGTGGGAATTAGTCTAATTACTATAGAGAGATGGAGAGATGATTCTCGCTTCATAGAAAGCCCATTGTGCACCCAAACCATTTATCAGAGCCACATGGAGCACATTGTGAAAGCCACGGCCTGGTGGGAATGCTCAGGTGTGGATCCTTAGGGGCCCCAACAGCTACAGGTGCATGGAGTCACAAGCCTAAACACACACACGCACACGCACACACACACACACGCACACGCACACACACACACACACACAGACTTGTGTGCACATGTGCATGCAAGCATGTGCACACAAACCCACATTCTTGCTAGTGTGCACATGTGCATGCATGCACACACTAACAAAAAGAAAAGCATTTATGAATCAACATGAATATGTTTAGAATGTAATGTAGTCTAGGAGTCAGCAGCCCTTTTTACAGTATTTAACAACGTTTCTTGTTAGAACCTGATCTTGAATGTTCCCTAGTAACATGGAGGGTCTTCTCAAAAGGCAGAATAAACTGCTGGAGAGCACTGACCCAGTGGGAGTCAATAAAGTGCTGACTTCACCGGCGATATAAGGAGAACACACATAGAACACACCTTGGTGAATTATATGACACAGCAAACTAGCTGTCTCAAAGTTGTGGTAATGATTGAAAAATATGCCTGTAATTGCTGATAAGCTCTTTAATGTTTCAGTAAACTCCCGTTAGCCGCAAAGTTGACTGACTTAGAATTAATTGATAACCTTTGACTTTGTAGTGCAACAGCTGCAGTCGGTGCTCTCTTTGAACCAAGCTACTATGTCTATGGGAGGTGTGTGCACCGCACCGTGTTACTCTTACTTATGTGTATGCCTACAGCACTCAGATCATGGCCCGGGGCAATAGGACCCTTGGCTACCAGGGGCTCCTGTCCTGGGGGCTGTATGCGTTCCCATTTTTCCTCCCTGGATTTTCCCCAGTGAGGGGTGGGAGGGGCTGGACAGCAGACGGCTGTGGAACTTGAAGGACAACGGATGTGCGCTTATGAGAAACAACAAAAATAAAAACGTTGGCAAAAACAGAAGCGCAAGCAATGTGGCTTAAGGAAACATTCAGCAACTACTACTACTTTGGTGTTGAAACTTTTAATTTCTCTAAACTATAAACGTTCACGACAGCCTATAGGCTACAAATATCATTTTGTGAAAAGGCTACTACAGTGAAGTCGGTTCATGGAATGGGGATATGTGGGGGTTATCTGACGAGAACGAGCTCGGGCATGGTACCATTTGAGTGGGCAAAACCTTACATATAAATGATTACTAATATTATACTAAATTGTTATAGGGTAAATATAAGTAAAATAATATAGCCTTTCAATAGGAGTATCTTTTTATATTTTTCCAAAAAGAATACAAACAGCCAATAGCATATTAAAAGTTGAACCTAACGCAACTAAAACAATTGTAAAGGTTGTTTGCTGTAGTAAGCCTACATAAGGCAGTGTGTTTGAATCAGGGCTCTTGCCTTGTCCCCCTAGTCCCTCCCACCCCTCCGGGAGGAAAGACGGGCAAGCTGTATATAGGCATACATTAAATATTAAATTAAATATATAAAACACTTAGATATGTACTTGGCCCCTCAGCCTATACAGTAGCATAAGCCCCTACCTATAGCCACCCGACTATAGTAACAACTGACTGTTGACTGACGGGGCGTTTTTTTAAGTTTCTATTTTTTGAGGGGCGCTAAGTCCTCCTATATTCAGCTATTAGTGTAGATTTTCGTCTTACACAAACATTAAATTCCCATTGACAAGGAATGGATAATCATGTACGTCAGTACGTGGACGAGCAAATCGACACGTTACGTCATGACGATGTGCGATGATAAGAGCGCCGCGGGCCCTCACTTCACATGGGTGTTATTTTTATTTTATACATGGAAATAAATATCATGCAGTAAATAATGTAGGTTATAGATTGTAAATCCTGTATGATAAAAACATTCTACAGGTGATAACACGTACGCACGCACGCACGCACGCACGCACGCACACACACACACACACACACACACACACACACACACACACACACACACACACACATACATGCCTTACAACTCCAGCATGCCATTCTGGGTGGGGCCATGTGGGGGGCTAAAATATATAGGGGCTTCTTTGAGCCTTTTAATCCCTATAGCACTTAATTGTTCACAACACAAAGTTGGGTTCAGAGACCCCCAGCAAAATGAGGAACAGTTTAATTCCACTATTAGGATTCAGAGAGTGCAAAGAATGACTTTTTGGTTTGTTTAACCATTAAAACTGTATATCTTAATTATTCTTTTCAAAAATAGCTGATCTATAAGCTCATAAGTAGGCCTAAATTAGGCCTACTGGTTGATAGTTAGTCTCACTCAGTAGGCCTAAGTAGGCCTAAGTTAGGCCTACTGGTTGATAGTTAGTCTCACTCAGTAGGCCTAAGTTAGGCCTACTGGTTGATAGTTAGTCTCACTCAGTAGGCCTAAGTTAGGCCTACTGGTTGATAGTTAGTCTCACTCAGTAGGCCTAAGTTAGGCCTACTGGTTGATAGTTAGTCTCACTCAGTAGGCCTAACTTAGGCCTACTGGTTGATAGTTAGTCTCACTCAGGCCTAAGTTAGGCCTACTGGTTGATAGTTAGTCTCACTCAGTAGGCCTAAGTTAGGCCTACTGGTTGATAGTTAGTCTCACTCAGTAGGCCTAAATTAGGCCTACTCACCTAAGCAAAAGATAAAAGATATCCTTGGCCTCTGCTCATGCATGCACTCTTGGGGCGCGTTCGGAAATACCGCACCGGAGCGCACTCACCTATTAGTTTGCATTGCACAGTGCGCTATTTCCGAACGCGCCCCATTGGAATCTTTGCACATTATCCAGATTGTTTTTCAGAGCAGTCCTTAGTAGCCATGAAAGGCTTCTCATAATATAGCCTACAATACTGCTCTCTTGATGATGTGATCTGGAAACCAAGCCTTGAAAGCCTATAGTGAATGCTTTGTTTTAACTATCATTATTCGGATTGTGTGGTTTCCGTTTAGGCTACATAGGCGGCCTAATAGATCAGGAGCAGGACCTCGTGTTGATTTTGGCAAGACGTCAAATTAGATGTCTAATCTCTCGAGATATAACGGTTTACGTCGCGCACGCCTGCTTTAAGGAACGTGCATGCGTTCAAGTTATTCTAGCCTACTATATAGTCTATATGCGTGCACAAACGAGGGAACACGGAGAGGCAAGCAAGAGGCGGTGGTGTTTCCAGCATTGATTCAATTTAATTTGTGCGTCTCTGTCAGCGGGCAAGGCGGATGACGGGTTTACCCGTGGCTGCACGGGCTATTTAAATTACTTTCAAATCATAAAAGCAAGGCAACGAGGCGCGAGGGGTAGAGGTTGAGACAAACAGGCCGAAAGCACTCGGCGGCGGGTTCTGATTTCCCTGGAGCAAATTAGCTCTATATCAGAGCAAGCGACAGGCGGTAATCTGCCTGATAGGGAGCCCAGGGTGAGAGACATAGAGGAAGTGCTGAGGGAGGGAGCGAGGGGCGGGCCAGCCGGAGTGTGTCACCGCTCCAATCTTCTTGAGGTCAGACATAACAACCACACAAGCACCTCTCTCTCTCTCTCTCTCTCTCTGCCTCTACTCTCTCTCGTAACGGTTTCGTTCTCTCTTTCACTCACTCACTCACTCACTCACTCACTCACTCACTCACTCACTCACTCACACACACACACACACACACACACACACACACACACTCACTCACTCACTCACTCACTCACTCACTCACACACACACACACACACACACACACACACACACACACACACACACACACACACACACACACACACACACACACACACACACACACAGTGACACACACACACACACACACACACACACACACACACACACACACACACACACACACACACACACACACACACACACACACACACACACACACACAATTGTTTAGGTCTAGCTATGTCATGTCACTTTTAGTAAGCGGCTCTGTAGTCTGGCATTGACTTTAGTTATATGTCTGAGTGAAGTCAGTTTTGAATTGATAGCCTATTTTTATATGGCCTAAAGAAAAATATTTAATTTATGCCTGTTTTGGTATACAGAAAGTGTTGTGCCAGGCAGCTAAATACATATATAGACTATAGCCTACTTTGTTCAGGTTCAGTCATGCAATCAAGAATCCATTTAACCATGGTCTATATGAGAGAAAAAGATACTGCACACATGGTGTTAAATTGCTCTGGCTCATAAATTTTAATTACATTGGTATAACCTTGATATGTGAATAAATCATTCCTTTATTATCACTGATATTGTAGAAATAATCCTTCTTAAAACATCGCCGGTCCTATATGACGGATGGACCTAAATGCAGAAGTCCTATAAGATTTAATAGAAATGTCTTGCCAACTTGTGTTGCTCTGAAGTGATTCATAATTCCTGTAAGTATAAAACTTCTCGTTTTTATTGTCGTGAGGTAAAGTACTTGCTATATCTTTAACAGGTTGGTTGGCAATAAGATAGATTTCGAAAATACAATAGCCTTAATCTTCTAATGTACCTCAAAGCCTGGAAACAGTTGAAGGTGTTTGCGGGACAGGGGTTGGACATTACCTCACTCAGAGTGCGTTCTGGGGGAAAAACGAGCGAGTAATTAGCTGATTAGAAGCCCGTCAACAGAAGTCAGCCGTCAGTGCCACGGCTCCAGCCAATCCCATTCCGCACAGACCCACAGGGGTGGGGAATGGACGGCTGATGGAGTGAACCAGCTACCCCTTTAGTTAGTTAAGTTGCTATTTAACAAGAGGTGGGCACGATCCCGCAACCTATCCCTGCATAATAGATATTTTAGATTCGATACTCTGTATCATCGCACCCAAATAGGCTACATTTGGACCGGCCTTTTAAAATGACAGTCTAGAATACAGACAACAAACTTTTTTGCTCCCCCTTTGCTAATATTGAGATTGTCTTTTCTTTTCTGTGCACAATTAAGATTTTTTTTCAATGGTTGCAGAATGATCTGTTGATGTGAAGTGAACAACTGTTTGTCTTTTTTAAGTTGAGCTGATATGCTCAACTTAAACAAGTTGAGCAACAAGGACATAAAGGGGGACTTATGAGTTGGTGATTGGAATTGGATTTGCAGTCTATGCGCGCTGACGCACGGCGCAGGTGCGCATCGGGAAGGTTAACTTTTGAGAACTTCACTGCAACCCTTTACCCTATAATTCTGAGTAAAGCCGTCATGGAGAAATCGAAAAACTTCAGAATTGATGCTCTACTTGCCGATCATGAGACGAACCGAGGCAACCGGGACCACTCCCCGGGTCTAAGCAGCGACAGCCCCGCTGGGAGCCCCGTGTCGTGTCGGCGTGGGGACACTCCATCTCCCCGCGGAACAGCACAACTTCAGACTGGACTCATTCCCAAACCGGGTCTTCTCCATCTCCCGCATCCAGGACTCGCTTCACTGCCGCATGGGGCGATCCCTGGCATGTATCCTGCCCCCATGTACCCAATATCGGCTTTAGGTCAGCATCCTGCTTTTGCATACACCGGGTTCACACACTTAGCACATCCGTATCAAGACCACCTGAAGGCGGCTGCACTGGCAGGCTCTCTCCCGCTGGAGCACTGGATCCGTGCTGGAATCATGATGCCACGCCTTCCCGACTACAGTTGTAAGTAACGAGGCCCAGTGATTCATTTATTTGGAAAAGGTTAAACTATTCAAAATACAATATTCTGTAGACATATTGAATAATTCAATATGAATTGTGAATGTTGAGAAGAATGAGATAAATCATGCACTTTGCAACCCGAACAATGGCCTGATAATTATTTAATGTAGCCTATATAAATAGCATTTTGCCTATAAGCGAATAGCTTATTGCAAATAATGCGTTGACGGTATGGTTATATTGTTTGATGACTTGACTTTTGAAGATAGGCCTACCGTGTCGGAATGTTAGGCTTATTTTTCACTGCCCGCGCACTAAATGAAAACGTAGCCTTAAATGATAGCCTATACCCCATACGCATTTTTAATTCTTATCAACACCGGAATTATTATTACAATTCTTATATTTTCGTCGTATATATATCATTTTAGTATAGGCATAGCCTATTGATAGGTCTGTTGGTATAGGCTATTGTTATTGGCAACCCCCCCCCCCCCCCCCCCTGTAACTGTAAAATAGCAGCATTTAATAGCAGCGTTATTAGCATGATATTTTAGGTTTCGTTGGTGTCATATTTGGCGTTGTCAATTATATATTGTAGGCTATTTATATTTTTTAAATCACATTGTGTAGCAATAGGCTACATTAGAAAAAAGAATCTGAGACGATCTGGGCACACAATATAACAGCCTTTATTTAATTCAAATGTAAAGGCAACTGCCAACATGTTTCGAAAAATGAATTACACTACACCATTTACACTTTACCTTTTTACCTCTTGCACCTTGTTCTTGTTCTTGTTTTTTTCTGAGGCTACATTTAAATATTTTCATTGCCAGTTTGACTTATAGGTGAAGTTCGGCTATGCAATGCTGAATTTGTAATAGCGTATAGTTTTTGTGGCCTATATTATTTATAATGTTTGGTATAAATCATGTAGACATAAGGAAATACAGTAGGCCCTATAGCCTATAGCTAAATAAATAAATATAGGCTATAGGCTTAGTTCAAGCATATGTTATGTGTCAGTCAGGATGCCAGTTTCAAAATTAGATGATCCCCCCTCCAACTTTTACATTTTCTGTCTAATTATTTTATTGGAGATTGGCCCTATACATGGTCTAAGCTCACTTGAAAAAAGTTTGACCCCGATTTACTGCTTAACTGTATGTCATCTTTTAATTTTGGCCTATTTATTTAGCTATAAATGCCAACTCGATGAAAATTGTCTTTGTGTGACGAAGAAACTATAAACAAACACCTAAAACGTTCTGTAGTTCATCAATAAAATCCCAAAAGCGTTCATCGAATTTTCATTAAGTTAATGGCATGCTCGTGTGTTTATGGCCTCTGCGCCCGCTTCTGCCGTGTCCTCTCGTCAACAATAAACTCGAGTAAAGCTATTATAGTTAATGATGGCCCGAGAGCGCGGGCATATGTGTGTGTGTGTGTGTGTGTGTGTAGGTGTGTGTGTGTGTGTGTGTGCGTGTGCGTGTGCGTGTGTGTGTTCCCTCCCACAAATGCATATAGATCTTTCAATGTCCTTGGTATTACATAACTGACAGTCTCAGACAAAATCTTCTTGAACTCATATTGCCAGAAAGATTTTGAGCTAAAGTAGCCTAATAGTGCAGTGATTAGGTTGGCTACACCTAAAAGAAATGTCAGATACAGTAATTGCATACATTTTGTTTCAAGTGCCTATAGTTCAATAAGCCTACGTGATGTATTCCACTGGTTCTCAAAGCGGGGGTCCTTGAGTTGTTTCCAGGGAGTCCCCAGCAAAATAAGCGAGAGTATAGGAACGAAATGGTCTAGGTCTGTAACTAGGGCAGATTCACACTGAGTCCGTTTGATTCAAACTGTTCCCGAATACGATTGCCTGGTCCCACTGGCCATGATTCACATTGGCCTTGATTCTTCCGCACCCGAGTACACTTCATTCACTGTATTCAATGCTTTCACATTGCATCAATCCGTATCCGAGTACCCTTCAATCTACCTCCATGTGGTCCCGGGAATGGTTGCGTGATCCGCTCCCGGGTACGGTACACAGTTCACACTACCACAACATCTGCCAAGTGGTCCCGAGTGCGCACCCGGGACCATAGTGTGAATCTGCCCTTCAGAGTGTACAACTATTCTGTACACTCACTGTGACATTTGAACACACTCAGAATTATGGTCCAAATTAATGAGAACCTTAACTGGGGGTTCGTGGAATTAAGAAGTTTGAGAAGCACTGATGTATTCCACTTCCCAGCAGCACCCCAGTCCGGTCTGTTGGGGAAGTGCCGGAGACCCAGGACAGCATTCACCAGCCAACAGCTCCTTGAGTTGGAGAACCAGTTCAAACTCAACAAGTACCTGTCCAGGCCCAAGCGCTTTGAAGTAGCCACATCACTCATGCTAACTGAAACACAGGTAAGAGAGAGACAGACATTTATTATATTATGGTGCTGCGAAATATATAGGCTAGTCGATCTACAAGTGCTTGTAGCATGGGCTATTTTCAGGGTGCGACACCATCTTACTGCTGACTAAATTAGAGCATCCAAGACAGAGAGATGCCTCATAAAAGTATTTGTTGACTGCCCTTTCAAAAAAACACTAGTGCCAAAATGCTCAAGCTGTGGGAAAGCCAAGAGAGCTTCTGGACATCTGAGCAACATATCTAAACCACACCACTTTGCACATGATTGTCTGTCTAACTCTGCTTCAGGATGAAGTCTTGAATATTATTTATTGTGTTGTGTATGCCATTAGAGAAAATATCCTAGGTTTCATTTTTTATGGTTAAAGAAACATTGGCTATAATGTCTATCTATTAATGATTAATATTGTAGACATTATAGACAATGTTTCTTGCTGTTAGATGTATCATTTATCCAATCTCTAATCTTTTTACATAAATGTACATACACTAATATTTGATTTTGTATTGTAGGCATCCACACAAACTTGCACATGCTCGGATACATTTAGCATTTTATTAAAGTGTTTTATTGTAGTGGTAGTATATGCCACTCAGCTCATGTAACGATTTTCACTTCTTTATTAAGTCATAAAGAAATGTGGGCTGTTTCAGATGACACAAATTTAATCTCTGATTAAAATGTCAGGGTCTCTCTCTCTCTCTACTTTATAAGTGTGTATATGTACGGATACAATTGTACCGTATATACCATACGTACACATACACACACACACGCATGCACGCACACACACGCACACACACACACACACACACACACACACACACACACACACACACACACACACACACACACACACACACACACACACACACACACACACACACACACACACACACACACACACACACACACTCAAAGACACGATACACAGAAATAACATGATCTTAACCAACCTTATCTTATTGCCAGGTCAAGATTTGGTTCCAAAACCGCAGAATGAAATGGAAACGCAGCCGCAAGGCCAAGGAGCAGGCCTCTGCCTCGGCCCAGTCTGGGGGGAAGTCATCCTCTGGAAAGTTAGCGGCGAGCAGCAGGCGAATCGTCGATCAAGACGACGGAGAAGATGATCTGGAACTGGAGGAGAGAGAGGAGGAGGAAGAGGATGATGACGAAGAGGAGGAGAACCAACGTGGCTTCTCTGTTCCCATGAGCGGCGGCGTGGGGCTGCCACGACCCAAAGACTTTCTGCAGCGCACAGCTGAGCTGGGCTACAATCCCCACAGCCCGTTCTCAGATGAAGATCTGGATGGTGTGCAGGTCGGAGGGGACAGGAAGATTGGGGCTGGATTGTGAGATCTTTCATAACTATATAAGACAAGCTGCTTTTCGTTTCATTTTCTGAGGGTTTCAGAGACGGTGGACGCTGGAAAACTCTCTGTGGTCAAAAGAATCCGAAAGATGCTTGGTGTGAATAGGCTTTATTATGATCTGCTCTGTTATGTTTTGTTTTTTTGTGGTCCAGTAGGGACAGTTGACACTTTTGCATTCCTACACAGTAAAATCATCAGTGTTTTTTTGTTTTGTTTTTGTTTGTTTTTTTACTTCCAGAGTTTAACACTTAATTATTTTACTCTGTAGGCTGTTGAAATCACAAGCTTGCATCATTATGTACAGTAAGTGCCAAACATGCTGCTTTGCTCTACATCACTTTCCAGTTTGAGTGAAAGAGTTTGGGCATGCAATGTCCACACACTCATGGGTATATAACACACACATGGTTCTCAAATCAACATATAAACTCTGAAATTCATGTCAGAAATGTCAGTTTATTAGCATGCCAGAAAAAGGTGCTACTTTTTTCACAATGCAGCGCCAGCTGTTTACTCTGGTCTTGACCCAGCCCACAAACAAGCTTGTGGAACCTCCTCCTATGGACCTTTATGATTAAAGGAGCATTCAGTGATTTGGATGATTTGGAAAACCACCCAGTCCGCCCAGGCAACAAAATGTGCACATGCACGCTCTACAGGGGGAAGTGCAACAGGCCAACAGCATGTGCACCAAGGCCCGCCCCCAGTCGATCATGATTGGAGGAAGGCCCCTCTCATCCTGATTGGATGAAGGCTTTGCCACCCGCCACCAAAACTGAAACTAGGGTTTTTTGACCCCAGGGGCTCACTGGGGACAGGGAGGAACTCCTTATATGGTCAGCACACTCTATAGTAGGGAGGATTATCCAGAAAAAAATAAAAAATAAGTGATATTTGAATTAAGTAAAATCACTGAATATACCTTTAAAGGGATGTGAACCTAACAGGGGCCAAATGAACAAGTGTGCATTCTGTGTCAGACAGTTTGAGAATGTGCGTGTGGAAATTGAACTCGTGTGCAAATGTTACCAAATGGAGCCATTTGGTTACATTCGTACACTCTGAGCTACAAAAGGTTAAATGAACACAGATGATTTTACTGTGTAGAATGAATTGGACATGGGACTGAATGCACAGTATACAGTACAGTACACAACCAGCAATGCCGCTTGTCCTTTGTGGGTGTGGATGTATGCGGGACCTCCGCTCATGAACTTGAATTTTGAGACCTTTGATGTGTGTATTAGATGTAATGTTGCACCTGTTTTTGTTCTTGATGTTGTCTGTGGCTTTATTCTAGTTATACATGTCGTTGATGCATCTAATTTATTTGAATGACGAGGTGATTGCAAAAGGAAACAGCAAATGTATTTATCTGAAATGTTGTGGTGTAACTGTGAAATAAAAAGAAAAACGTACAAATGTCAAGAAAGATTAAATTAATTAACAATTTCTATGAAGTATTGTGTATATTATGCAATCAATCAAGTATATTAATTAACTGTCTATATTGCTATTTCAACCATAACGTTTTGAGCAGTTATGGACAAAGTAACTTAAGTCAAAGTGATACTCCTGGTCAAATATTACTCCAAGAGAAAGTTGCCTATATAGTCGAATTGGTACTTGAGTTTACGTACTTGCCTTTAAAATACACATGTATTCAAATTTACTATCAAATGTACTGTCAGTGCATTGCTGTGTTGTTTTCACAGTGCATTTTCAGAGAGCCTGTAGAAATGTCTATAAAATGTTCAGCAAAGAAATGCAATCACATTGTTATTGGTTAGTTCTATGACTGTCCAAACCTCCAGCTGTTCTAGGGGCTTTTCAAGCCTATAGAAATCTCTAGTAGTCGTCCTTGAAACACCAGACAACTCATCATTAACTAAGGCTAAACCAAACTAACCTTAACTATTGAACCTTGAGTTGTTGTCTTTTTGTTGTTTTTTGTAACCCTCGTCTGGAGTACCTCTTCCCTGGCCTAACAAAATCTACCACCCTCGTCGTGCATCTCACAATGGGTGTTTTAAACACAAGCCCAGTGACCCGGTGAATCCCCTGTTATACTGACCTGATAGCCTATAAACGTGTACCCAAGGCCCTGCAATTAGGCTAGTCGTGTTAGTTACGCACAAAAACAAAATGTGTAAATAAACACTACATGGAAAGGTGACTGTGAAAGGTAACATCAGCTATGCCCCACAATAGGAACAATGTATTACTCTAAATCAGCCTCTTCCTGGGACACTCAACTGTCCTGTTTGTGGACCTTCCTCATTTGTGTCTATAGCTGCTGCACACAGCCCCTACAATTAACAACCAATAGACACCTAAGTGCAGCCAGCCAACCAAATTAACCATAAATCTAGGAAATGCTATACCCTATACCAGACGTCCATTAATGTCCTCAAAGATGAGGACGAGCCCCCAAGTGGCTCAGCTTGTAATAAAGCAGGAAGCTCACACAAACAGTAAAATTAAACAATGTATAAACTCAGTAATATCACACTGTGCTGTATGCAGTGTATGGATGAGTGTAGCATGTAGTGTGTGTGAAAAGCATAATCAAACAAAGCGACAGAGCTGGAGTGCTGCATGACGAGAGCAGCCTCATAGAGAGGGACCTCTACAGGTGTGTAACAGACTGATGACCCTATACTCTGCACGCTGAAACATAGAGACAGATTAGACACAAAAGAAAACAGGGTTGTCACAACATCAACAACAACAAATAGCCTTAAGAACCCACCGTTCTGAGCCATGTGGACTATCTCCTGCATCTGTATCATGGTTCGTGAGACAGCTTGATGTACAAGTATAACCCCTGGACGACACTAGTATGTTGCAGGGACTCTGTCTCTGAATGCAAAGCAGAGTGGCATTTGGTACTATTGTTATACACATATACTCAGCGAGGGATTGAAACCTGACCTGACCTCCCAAGGCGGACACTCTAACCACAAGGCCACTGAGATTGAAACAAAAAGGACAGCCATTCTCATTTTCGAATTGTATTGAACCCCCAAAACACACACACACACACACACACACACACACACACACACACACACACACACACACACACACACACACACACACACACACACACACACACACACACACACACAAATGCTGTTCAGTGCACTCGAAAGTGTATGCAGGTATACAGGCATTACTCCGAAAATAATACAATTTATCAACCTAATCTAAACTTTCCATTTTATTATTGCCCCAAAAATGCATGCTTTCAGTGAGACAAACTCAATAAAGAATTCAAGGAACTATAACATATGTTTTTCAT
>NC_136808.1:42782835-42832835 GCF_951216825.1 Electrona antarctica | reverse complement strand
CCAGGTGCAGATTCTACCAAGTTCAGAGTCATCTGCGAACAGGAACAAACCGCAGTCACAAGCTGATGTCATGTCGTTTACATATATTAGGAACAGTAAAGGTCCTAGTATGCTTCCTTGTGGAACGCCACAGCTCACTGGAAGGGGGGGGGGGGGACAGTGTTCCGTTCACCTCCACCATCTGTTCTCTCCCCTCCAGGTAGGATTGCATCCAGCTCACTGATGTGCTATCAAAACCAATTGCTTTTAGCTTGTTAACCAGTATGGAGTGGTTCACGGTGTCAAAAGCCTTTTGGAGGTCCAGCATGACCATGCCGCAGTATTTGCCAGCATCCACCTCGTGTGTGATGTGGTCGCTCAAATTGAGGAGGCATGTGTCAGTGGAGTGGGATGTTCTGAAGCCAGAATTCATACATTAATTTTTTCGTGGCAAGATACTTTTCAACCTGTTCATAGACTATTTTTTCCATCACTTTCGAGATGGAGCTAAGATTAGAAATAGGCCGGTAGTTGCCGGGGTCTAATTTGATCCCTCCTCTTGTGTGTTGGCTAGTGAGATGCACCCTAGGAGACATTTATACTTCAAAGCGCAACAGTGTTGCGCACAGAGTTGCGCAATAGCTGATATACAAGCTCACATCGCATCACAGATGCGAATGTTGTGAGCGTAGAGGTCTGCGTGCGCGACACACCATCGCGGGACGAAGCATACATTATAGCCTACTTGATGGGCTGCAGGTGCGCGTGCAGCCGTGGACAAACAGGCACTGCTGCCGTTATCATGAGCGCACCTCCCGTTCTTATGACAGCGACTGGAGGTGTGGTTTTGAGGACTACTGTTTTGAATTGCTATTATTGTTCAAACACAACAGAAACCAAGGACTACCGGTATATATTTCAAGGGCGAGAGATCACAATAAAAATCCTAATCATTCTTCCTCCACACAGCATCTGAAAGTTTGATGGGGCATTTTTTACACGTGAGTGCAGTTAGAAGAAAGAGGTGGTGTTCTTCTGCAGCCCTTATGCGCGCACATGCTGTTTCTTATCAGTGTGACGTCGTCTCTTAAGGCGTCTATAGAGCGTCGCAGTCCCGCCTCCTACCCGGGACCAGGAAATGAAATCCAATGCATTATTCTCATAGACATTTCGTAAAGTATTTATTTAAAGACGGTTACGCCGCGGACAAAGCCAACTCGAGTCGTGACAACTCATGACAACACAAACAATATTTTGGACCAAACAAATAATTAGAAAGAAGAAAAAAACGGCAGGTTACAACACTTTTTTTGTTGTTTTTCTTCTTTCTAATTATTTGTTTGGTCCAAAATATTGTTTGTGTTGTCATGAGTTGTCACGACTCGAGTTGGCTTTGTCCGCGGCGTAACCGTCTTTAAATAAATACTTTACGAAATGTCTATGAGAATAATGCATTGGATTTCATTTCCTGGTCCCGGGCAAGGATAGTCTAAGAAGGATAAGACGCGAAGACCGTACGGGCGACGCCATGTTGCTTATGGTGCTCCATGGAAGGAAAGAAACATGCGCAGTTGAGACCAAGGAAGCTGAACGCGGAAGTGTTGGCTGCATATAGCCCATTGCGCATGTTTCTTTCCTTCCAAAGCAACATGGCGTCGCCCGTACGGTCTTCGCGTCTTATCCTTCTTAGACTATCCTTGGTCCCGGGTAGGAGGCGGGACTGCGACGCTCTATAGGCCATTGATGTAGTCATTGTAGTGGTTCATTCTAGCTCATAGGCTATAGTTATTTATTATTTAAATAGAATACTATAATAACAAAATTGGACACAAGGCCTACAAACACACACACACACACACACACACACACACACACACACACACACACACACACACACACACACACATCCCAAGTGATGGAGCATAGCATACATGATTGTATAGCTCTAATGCCATTCTAGCTCAAATCAAAGTATTTATTAACAGTTTGCAGAATTGCAGTACATTTCAAGCACAACTCAATACAAAAACTGTTAACTGTGAGTGGACGACACCATAAAAGCATTACACTTAAATAAAGTTCGTATTGTATTGCAAGTGCAGACGGTGTGCGGGTCTTTGTGCACTTTATGTGCATTCTTAGTCCCTTGTTAGTGCCGAATCTGGGTTGCACATGGTTTGTTGCGCTCCCTCTGGTGTTGTGAGTGTGGACTTCATTGACATTAAGGAAGTATTTAGACAGGTACATGGGTATCTTGGTAGTGTATCGAATCTTGTGGACCAGACCCATTGCAAGATGCTGTACTCTGTCGTCAACCCTAAGCCATTCCAGCCTGTCAAAGTGGGCAGGGGTGAGGTGCGTTCGGGGAGAGAGGCCAAGTAGAAGCCTGGCCAGTTTTTTGGGAAGTCTGGGCCTTTGAGGTGCTGTGGTACCAAGAGGTGCATGTATATAGTCGAAGAAACCTTGTACGGGGGCTCCTGTTAGGGTCTTCAAGGTGTTTTTGTCGACCAGTGAGGAGATCCTCATCTTGTTCTTTGGTTGACCTTTTTGATTACGTTGGTGGCCATTTTATCACTCTTGTTTGATGTGGTCACTCAAATAGAGGAGGCACGTGTCAGTGGAGTGGGATGTTCTGAAGCCGGATTGAAATTCGTACAATAATTATTTTGTGGCAAGATACTTTCAACCATAGACTATTCTTTCCATCACTTTCGAGATGGAGCTAAGAATAGAAATAGGGCGGTAGTTTCCGGTGTCTAATTTGCTCCCTTCCTTGTGCAGGGGGGTTACTTTGGCCAGTTTGAAATCTTGGGGAACCTGTCCCTGTTTGATGGAGAGGTTTATTATGTGGGTGATGATTGGAGCTATAGAGATGGCCGAGTCTCTGAGAAATTTGGAGGGAATATTTTCATATGTCCAGTGGCCTTGTGGGGTTGAAGGGCACTTCAAATATGCATAGATTATAATTTTGCATTATGCATCCGTTTGGTAGGCTATAGTGGTCATCACCATGCATAGGCCCTACTGTAGGTGTAGGTCCACAGGCTGTGGACAAATAGGCAATACTAGGCCTATATATTAACACATAGGCCAACCCACACACTTTTTCTTTCATTAATAATTTACAACGTGCAAAGAAATGTGTTGTGTAGCCTCTCACTCACTGTGTGATAAGTGGCTTAATTGCTATGTCAAAGTAATATTTTTCATTTTTATCTCAGGTCAACTCTGCTAAGGTAGATCATTTTTTCAATATAATAAACTGTCTTGTTTATTGGATGTGTATAATACACATCCATGCGCAATACACCGTGTATTGCGCATATTAGTACGGGAAATGCGCATTTGATACGTTGAATGACCCGTCTAAACGCATGTAATAGCGTAACTTAATCGCTAGAGGGTATCGTTTAACACGTTGTTCCTTGGTTCGCTTGTAGATCTGTTCCTTTGGGAAAGCGACACCCCTCGTTTATTCCCAGGGGCCGTCCATAAACCCAACGTCACCCAAGGGCGGTCCATTCTTCTTTTGAAGTAACAAGTGTGTGCGCATTCACTGCAGTGCCTCAAGCCTCTTCTAGTTCTCCTCCTTACCATCCTGCTGGAACTGTCTGAATCTCACTCTTTGCTGGCCTGAGTCAGGTCTGAAAGCTGCTCGACATCTCTGCAACTTGCAACTGTGAAAACATGGCTTGCTCCCAACTTGGTAAGTTCTGTAATTGAGAGTTATTTGTTATCTGTTGTCGTCTATAAAAAGTAAAACTGTAGGCCTGCATCGTGATGAGTAAAGAGGCAGTGGCTAATGTTAGCCTGACGCAAAACGTGGCTGGCGAAAGTTGCTCACGTCTTTAAACTCAGCAAGCATTGTGAATGGAATTAGCTGAGGCACAGCCTGTAAGTGTAAACTTACACATGTCTCTCTGTTTCATCTGACAACTACCGCAGCACTTTTGAGCGTTTCAGACAAGACTGGACTGCTCGACTTTGCCAACTGGTTGGTTAACGTGGGTCTGTCTTTGGTTGCTTCTGGTGGCACAGCCAAATCTCTGCGCGATGCTGGACTGATTGTAAGGTGGGTCATGACTCGTATGGTCATCTTTAAACTATATATGGTGGTGGTACCGTTAGGTAGACATACAGTATGAATAAACTTGACTGCCAAATGCCAATCAGTGGAAGTCACTTTGTTGATCTGTACGTGGGCTGTGGCAAGACATAACAAGGGTAGTTGTATTATAGCACATTTCATTTTTAACAAGGTAATTTATTGTTTAGGCTACTTTACGCAAAAGAAAGGCATTATAGAAGAATTTGAATTGAGAAAAAAAGATGGGGGAATAATGTAAAAATAGAAGATCAGAGTTTCTCTCCTTTTGTTGCAGGGATGTTTCAGAGCTGACTGGACACCCAGAGATGCTGGGAGGCCGGGTGAAGACTCTGCATCCTGCAGTCCATGCAGGTATACTGGCCAGGGACACCCAGTCGGACACACAAGACATGGAGAAGCTGGGATACAGCTTGGTCAGGTAGAACTTCAATGCTCTCTGTAAAACAGTCTGCTCTTTCTGCATAATTTTCTTGGATATTAAACACAGGCTCTGGGGAAAACCACCCATTTTCAACATTTTACTATGTCATTAATATACCTTAGAGCTGTTGTGTGGAAATAATTAAAAAGTCCACCCATTTTGTGTTTCCTAGAACTGTAATTATGAAAAAAATCTTTTTTTCTAGTTCTAGGAAACACAGAATGGGGGAACTTTTTTATTTTCACACAACAGCTCTAAGGTACATTAATGACATAGTAAAATGTTGAAAATGAGTGGAATGCCCCTTTAAGTATTTTTAACAACATATTGAAACGGTTGATTGATCCACAACATTGAAACCGTGGATGGATATGTTGGGTATATTACATTGAGAGTGTTGGGAAAGCACTATAAAATAGACACTCATGTCAAACATGTGATCTTGGTGTATCACAATTAGATCTTGAGCAAAGTTGGTAGCGGAGTACTGGCTGTGGTGTTGAGTCACGGAGGCATGCCTAACAAATTAACTTAGTGGTTAATTGAAAGACTGCTGCCCCTACAAGCACACCTTGTGACTCTTCCTGTTCAGCCCTAGAGTAGCCATTCCCAACTTGTGTGTCGGGTGAGGATATTGGAAGTGCCAAATAACCAATTAAGACCCGATGCCAATTCTACGAATACTTTTTAAACCAGTAGTTCTTTCAAGATTTAAAAATAAATGGCAGATGTACAAGCTCACAGCGTGACACGCTGTGAGTTTGTATATTTTTGAATAGCCATCGCAAAAATAAAAAATGACAGATACTTTCCCGGTTTCAATGGGATAATATGCAACATTTTAAGCATAATATAACATTCACATTGCAGAATTAATTACAGTATTCTTTCTTTAAAACTTTATATTGTGATACTGATAAATAAGAACTATACTGGTTTCCATTGATCCAATCCGGAACACAATAGAAAAACATGGTTCACGGTGGGCCGCCAAAACCTTTTGAGATTTTGAAGCGAGCCCTGCCTGATCCACATAAGTTTAGGAACCGTGGCCCTTGAGGTAACCGATCCATACAGGAGCTTCTTTGTTTGATGAGTGTATGTGGAGGAGGATGGGTTATCAGGTTGGTTGCTTGTTTGAGTAATATTATCAAGTGACCCCATAAGTCTCAATGGCTTTTGGAACTGATTCACTTTATTCGGAGTTCTCACTAAAATGGACATCTAACAAAGCTGCATACATTAAAACATAACATGCCTAGTAGAAGTTGGACAACATTTTGATGATGATCGTGTCAGTATTCCTGAACATGAATATCCCTTCCTAAGCTAAAATCTGAAAGATCTGTGACAACATGGGAAACCTTTGCACCTAAATGATTGGAGGATTCAATGTATTGTGAACAGCTCCGCACAACAATGGTGGAGCAGCTTTAACATGCAAAACAGATTCTCGATTGAATGCTCAATTTGTATTGGCCAATAACAGCTTTCTGGGAAAGCTAATGGACTACCTTTGAAAATTCAATTAATTGTTGTACTTATCATTATTGATTTATTTGAACCATAACGGGGTGATGCAGGACCTTGAATCATCTTGTCAGTCTAAACTTTATTTCTCAAATAATTTCTGCCTCGCTCGCTGTTCATTATTCCTTACTTAAAACTACATGTAGCACAATATAAGTGTAAACTCTGTTTGTGCTGGTCCTTACAGGGTTGTGGTGTGTAACCTCTATCCATTTGTGAAGACTATCTCTAGCCCCAATGTTACAGTCGAAGATGCTGTGGAGCAGATTGATATTGGTGAGTAGTGATGTATAGAGATGCATGTGAGCTTGTACTGCACTAGAAGCTTGCACGCCTGTGGCTTGCTCACGTCTAATGCCACGCATCCACGTTGTTTCTCAGTGAATATCGTGTGTCCGAGTGAGACACACACAAAGCGTACATTTTGAACGAAGGCAGACAGTGATGTGTCTTTGGCCACGGACCGTGTTTCTGTGCTCAACGCAATCGCATCATAGAAAGGGAAACTGCAAAAGCTGGCCCTGCTGTGGGAAAGTAAAGCTGTGCGTGGTTGTAAACACAGAGGTAAAGTCAGTGACTTATCACAGTCACAACGCACAGGCGAAAACAGCATTTCCGCTTACTCTGCATACGTGACGGTCTATGACTTGGCAACCCGAACTGTGCACGAAGTTGTGCGTGCACAGCGTGTACAACTTCTCAATCGTATGTATAGATGGATAATGGATATAATGTTCTGTGTTCCTAGGTGGTGTGACTCTGCTCAGAGCAGCAGCTAAGAACCATGCCCGTGTCACTATTGTGTGTGACCCTGCTGACTACTCATTGGTTGCCACAGAGATGGAGGGTTCAGAAGGCAATGATACAACCCATGAAACACGCAGGACGTTGGCCCTCAAAGTAACAACATTGAAACTGTTGAAAATGTTGTCTTTGTTTTTATCTTCAGTCTTTGTCATTGCTTTGGCATATTTTCATGCAAGAGGAGATTTTTGTAAAGGGGAACTTTGAACCTGCAGATTGTGTGTGTGTGTATGTGCACGGTATTGTAGTGCATGTAAATGCACATTGTACCGTGCTTTGGATAAAAGGCACTATAGAAATTCAGAAACTTAAGTAGGTCAGTCGCTCTGGTTCAAAAGTCAGTGAATTTGGTCTGCCTTCAAATAATCAATTGTGACCAAGTAATACTACTGAGCCTTTTATCATGGATGGACCTCAGTCATAAGGTGCACCGACTGACCCTGAGGAATTTTAGCCCCCCTCTTCATTTACTCTATTTTGTATTGTGTTTGCCCTAGAGGTGAGGGTGGGCGCAAACCAAAGTCCTAGACAGAACTTTATCGCTAGTGTAGAGCCAGTTTATCTCCTGCCTTTCTACCTCTGACCTTTCACCTCTTGGTTTACCCATAAGCTGCATGTTGAGCAGAATGGATAACATTTTAACTCTGTCCACCCCCCTGCTAATTTGGCCTATATCTGTATAAATGGTACACAACAGAGAAGCAATTAATTTGTAACAAACCCGTCTGTCTAAGCTAAATCACCAACTGGTAATATCAAATGACTAAAAGTTGATACATTGATACTACAGCCTCAGCTGTAGACCACAATACCTTTCGTCAGCCTGTTCTTTGTGAACACTTTCTATGCTTTCCTACTCAGGCCTTTACGCACACAGCACAGTACGATGATGCCATCTCTGAGTACTTCCGTGGCCAGTATAGCTGTGGGGTTTCCCAGCTGTCCCTACGCTATGGCATGAACCCCCACCAAGCACCTGCTCAGCTGTACACACTGCGGCCTTCTCTCCCCCTCACAGGTACAGTATGGACTCAAATGTACCTGTGTTTCTGTTCAGTGCACCAAACTTAAAAACTAAACTTTGCTTAGAAAACGTAGACTTTCTGCATGATGATGATAATGATTAAAGAATAGGCCTGTCACAATGATTACATAATCACCCAATCACAATTATTTGAGATAATCGCAATTATTTTTTCATAATCGTCAGTTGTTTCCATGTTGAAAAATGTCCATACATTTTCAAAAATCTACAAGCTCACTCGCAACGTGTTGTAAGCTTGTAGATCAACTATTTTGTGCATTTAAAAAAAAGTTAAAATATTAAATGTCATTATCATTCCCTTTCCTAGTGGTCAATGGCTCTCCTGGCTTTATCAACCTGTGTGATGCACTCAATGCCTGGCAACTGGTCAGAGAATTAAAGACAGCCTTGGGCATGGCTGCTGCAGCCTCCTTCAAACATGTCAGCCCTGCTGGTAAGAGAAACGCTGGCATGCATGTGTGTTGGAGACAAACAAATCTTAATTATTATTCTCTGTATACTAAGGCCTAAACTCACTCAGTCTCTGGCTGTTCGTGCAATGCACCCTGGGTATTCTCCTGCAAACTCTGCAAATCTCATTCTAAATGAAGTGCACAATTCACCCTATAAGCAAAGATGCCTACTAATGGAAGACATTCAGTAAATACATTCATCCATTTCTTCCTTTTGCGGTAAAGGTGCTGCTGTGGGAGTTCCTCTTAGTGAGGAGGAAGCCAAAGTGTGCATGGTGAATGATTTGCTGGAGGACCTCACACCGCTGGCCACAGCTTACGCCAGGGCTAGAGGTCAGAAAATACCAAATCTAGTAGAGCCCGAGCGATGCCAGATTTTGGTCATATGACAACATATATGCTAAAACAAATAATTGATAGATAACTGTGTTGTCAAAGAACTTGTATATAACCAAAATTATATTTCGTTCCGGCTCTAAAATGTAGAGTGCTGGCTACTTGAGCAGACCTTTTTGTTTTGTGTATTCCTGTTTTGAACTTGTCCTGACTCTCCTTTAGGTTCAGACAGGATGTCATCTTTTGGAGACTTCATTGCTCTCTCAGATGTGTGTGATGTCCCCACTGCCAGGATCATATCCAGAGAGGTTAGATTTCATTATGTTCATTGTCCTAGACCATACATGGGCAACTGGCGGCCCGGGGCCCACATGTGGCCCCCACCTTCACTTAATGCGGCCCGCAGGTTAATATCGGAATCTATCTATTCATTTAGCAATCGCTCGCCCGCTGTCTATTTCACTCGGTCGCTGTCTTTCAGAATACTTCCTTAGCATAGAGCAAGACAGCTGCTCGCTTTGTGCGCCTCCTCACAACGCCACGACGCACAAACAGCCTCACAGAACTTAGCGCTGCGCAGCCCTGTCCTCCAACCTCAATCTGCCCGCATTACACACGCCAAACATTCTATGCGCGCACCCAGTGTGGCTGCGTGACCCACTGAACAGCACCATCACAACAGAATGCTTATCTGTCGGACTCTGGGTGGACAAATGGAGACGTTTTCTTAACCGCCTACTGTTAGCACGCAACAACAGGGTTTAAGTCCGCCCGGACGGCGAATTGCCATGGCAACAAAAACACATACAGACAGATGCAATGACCAACGCTGGCTCAATAGCTCAGGAACGACACATTCCTAAATCACACAACATCTCATTCTTAACCTGATTATATAAAGAACAACTTGCTTTGCAGCCCAAAAAGCCAACCTCCGCGTTCACCGTTTCATAGCTTATATCTCCATGGTCAGCAGACTGTGAGCGGTTAGGGACCGTCTACAAAGTGCAACACCGAACGTAAAAATATTCAATACCTTCCATTTATAGGCAGAATATCACCAACAAATTTACATCACACATCAATGGTGTAGCAGGTGTACTTATGATTGTACTACAGCATTTACTTGCACAAGAAACGTTTAATTAGCCTACTTTTGTGCCCAACCCAACTTCCCAAGACCATCTGTAAACAATTCCCCCCCTATCAGTAATGTGATCTATTACACTGAACATCATTTGCTGTTCATATATTCAGAACGGGTAAGGACTAGTACTTATATATTATTGAATATGCTGTTCCAATTCCAAACATGGCCCGCTTTAATTACTTCAGTCTATATTAGTAGCTAAATGGGTAGTATTAAAATATGTTTTAATGTCCAATGTATTTGTATTTAGTTCATAAAGTTAACATAACTATAACTAAATGCATTATCAGGATTCCAATTCAAAAATAGAAAAACAATTCGGGATTTCAATTAAAATGGCCGATCTAATACATTCAACAAGGACAAACAAGAAATGTTTCAGGAGGTGTGGGGCCGTTTTATAAGATACATAAAGAACAATAATTTGTCACATTTAATGGATGGAGCTGAAGAGGAGTAGTGCTGTTGTAGTTGTGTTTTGTTTTGTTGTTTTTGGTTATTGTTGTTTTGCTTTCTTTATATCAGTAATTGTCTTGTACTGTTCATTGTTGTTGTTTTCTTGTATATTTGTATTGTCATTTGTGTGTAAAAAAAAGGAAAATAAATACATTGTTGGAAAAAAAAATGGCCGATCTACAAGCTAAAAACGCAACGTGTTTTTTGCTACGACAGAAATATGCAATGTTGCCCTCTGGAGTGAGTGTGGAAATATATTGGCCCTCTCCATCGTCAAAGTTGCCCATCCCTGTCCTAGACAATGGAATTTGACAGGCTTACAAATGCATTGAAAAATAAAATGCATAGAAAGTGGTTATCCAGGTGACAACCTGCTGCTGCCTGGTGATTGATTTCAGGTGTCTGATGGCATCATTGCCCCTGGATATGAAGAAGAGGCCCTCAGGATCCTCTCTAAGAAGAAGAACTGCAACTACTGTGTACTTGAGGTGGGAAACAAAATGATGATTTCCTGTATGGTGGTTTATTCATTTGGAGATGTGGTGTTTTGTTAAAGAGCATTCTTCCTCTCTTAGATGGACCCAGACTATGAGCCTGATGAGACTGAGGTGAGAGTGTTGTTTGGTCTCTATCTCAAGCAGAAGAGAAACGGAGCCCTCATTGATAAGGAGCGCTTCAGCAACGTTGTTTCCAAGGGCTCAGTGAGTATTTAATTCCATGTACAGCAGTGGTTTTCAAAACGCATTCATGTCAAGGCACCCCAGGCCAAATTAACATGTATTTGGCCGCAGACCTCCCATTTGAAAAGATTTGACTGCCATTATCTTGGCAGTCTACAGTATTGTCAATCATGAGCCTATTTGTTTCTTTGTCCCAATCAGCTCTCTGAGAACGCTGTGAGAGACCTCATCGTGGCCAGCATTGCTGTCAAGTACACCCAGTCCAACTCTGTCTGCTATGCAAAGGATGGACAGGTACATATTACCGTAATGATGCCTTTGTCTAATCAAAGGGTAAGGAATCTGACGTAAGGAAAAAAATAAATCGTGTGTGTATTTTCCCCCACTCTTCTGTTTTTTTAAACAGGTAATTGGCATTGGCGCAGGTCAGCAGTCTCGCATCCACTGCACTCGGCTTGCGGGCGACAAAGCAGATAACTGGTGGCTGAGACATCATCCACGTGTTCTCTGCATGAAGTTCCGCAGTGGTGTGAAGCGGGCAGAAATGGCCAACGCTATTGACCAGTATGTCAGTGGCACCATCGGAGAAGTAAGGGGCCAACAAACACGCATGAACACAGAAACATACTTCACATGTTTGTGGGCAAGCAAGATGGAATTTTAGGATTGGCATGTCCTAGAGTAGACACATCATTTATTTCACGGCCAAATTTAATTGGAGCATGGAGATGAGATATGTGAACAATCAGTCCTGGTTTGTCTATTGCACTTGGAGGTGAACATAGTCAGAGCACATTTAGTTAGCACATCAGATCTGTATCTGATGTGCTAATGGACTCGAAGAAGCCACTAGTTGCGTGGTTGTTTTCTGGCCAGCACTGTTCCCTGGCTCCAACATGGCACCATCTTTGATCTGATCCGCCAGCTAAACACCAAGAAGGGCATTTTCCATTTTGACTGTGATATAATTACATATCCCCTTAATCAAATCATAGCATTTGTATTGGAATTTAACACTTTATAAGATGTGTGAATCTTAACACTTGCTAAAGACGTGTCCACACGTCCTCTCAAATAAAACCGCGGGGTGCCTCATGCGTGTGGACACATCTTTAGGTCCTTTTTAATGATATAAAACGGGATCGCTGAAATAATTTTATATTTATTTATTTTTTACATCGGCCGTTGCTAGGCAACGCCTTGTTTTATTCTGAAAATGTCCCAGGCAAAAGTGTTAACAGTGTTTTGAATGGTGGCAGGGCCCGGACCTGGAGTTGTGGAAGTCTATGTTTGAGGAGGTTCCTGAACCACTGGCAGAGACTGAAAAGAGGAACTGGATAAGCTCTCTCCAGGCCGTGGCTCTCAGCTCTGATGCTTTCTTCCCGTTCAGAGACAATGTAGACCGAGCTAAACGGGTAAGCAACTCAATTTGCAGTCTACTTAGTTTAGACAGTACTTGGTTAGACCAGTCATTAGTCCTACAACTACAACCTCTCTCAAACCCTAACCCTAACCTCCTACAGGGCAGCACACCTAAACCTAACCTTAACCCATGTCTAACCAATGACTAGTCTATACTAAGTATGCACCCCATCTATCTCACAAAACTTTATTGTACTGTACTTCTACTGTGATCTTGAATGCCTTTACTCAAGTATGGACTGTCTAACTACTATAGAGCGTCGCAGTCGCATAGACTTTTCATTTAAAGACGTGTACGCCGCGGACAAAGCCAACTCTTGTTGTGACAAATCATGACGATAAACACAATGTTTTGGGCAGATCAAATAATTGACCTTTGTTGATTTCCCCCACCCCTCTTGTCTCTGTAGAGTGGTGTTGAATACATTGCTGCCCCGGCAGGCTCCGCAGCCGACCAGGTGGTTATTACTGCCTGTAACGAGCAGGGCATCACTCTGGTGCACCACAACCTACGTCTCTTCCATCACTGAACATCTCCCCACTAGTCGTCCTGAACTGCTGCCATTCGTTTTTCTTCTGCTTTTGCAACATTTCCTTGCTTAGACATTCCTTAATCTTAACGCTAAGATGCACAAACGCACCTAGTTACATTCCTGATAACTGTTACTGATCATTCAAAGCAATGTTCTGCCAAGAAATGTAGAATAAATTTTCACTGAGAAGTACTTGTGTTGCATGTTTGTTTTTTTTACCTCTGGCTCTGAGGCTAAGGGGATTGCGCACTTTGTGCAGTTAAACAGTACATAGGGTTGGTAATGCTGATGTAAAGGTCAGTAGAATAATACAATATAATAATATTACTAATGTTTATTACACGGCTTGGTTGAATGCTTCATTCTGATTGATCAATCGCTGAATTAAGCTGTGTTATTTCTTGATAATGACCGCTCCGCTCTATAACAGGCTGCCTAATCAAAGCCTCAGAGCATCTGCTGCGCTGCTTGGATTTTATGCTGTATCCAACATGACAGCCATGTAAACAAACACAATGTCATTTACAACTAAATGTAAGTCTAAAGAATGGTTTCGAACACATTCGAAGCGAGAAATAGACGATGCAGTACCCAAAAATGTATTCCATTTGATCACCACTCACTTCCTTGTTTTCGACTGTTGCACTCTGTGGGGGCAACTTGTGGCTAATCACCCTGTCGGTGATTTATCAACATTGACCACCTAGCCATTCGTAATCCCTTGCATATTTTTTGACAATGCTATTGTGGTACACTAGTAACATGAGACCTACAGTATTCAAGTTTGAGTATTTTACAACTTAATAAATCAAGGGATTCTTTTCATCAACGGTAGCAAAAACTGGCAGACAGTAACATACAAATAAGCTTGAATTCACTTGCTACTAGCACTTGTGTAAGGCAGCAGCCGGGCAGTGTAAAAGTTTCAGTTTCAGTGTTAAGCTCATCACAAAGCAGTTATTTCAGTTCAGTCACAGACGGGACAGCTCCTGTCGTGTTATGCAGTTGAATGTTTGGGCGGTGGTCGTTGGAGGGAGAGGTGGAGGAGCAGTTCTGATGGGGGGTGGGGGACAAAATGTGTAACCTGACTCCGCCAGATGGGGGCGGTATTGATTCACAAGTTCACAACACAGCCTCCATCAGCCAGCACTTAATCTGATGAGTCTGATGAGGCTTCGTAGTCGTACACACAAAGAACAACTGTGCTGTGCTCTGCCTGTGTTTCATGGCCGCCCCAATGCTTTTCCAATGGAAGTCACGTGGTTTGACCAAACACTTGTGTTTGATTGCCCCCCTCCCCCGATCACACACAACTGTTTGGTCAAACCACGTGACTTCCATTGGAAAAGCATTGAGGCGGCCATGAAACATGGACAGCACAGAGCATGTTCGTCTGATGTGTGTACGAAGCCTGAGTGGATGGGTAACCTGTCTTTCCCTAGTGGTCTGATCGAGGGTAGCTACTGGGACGTAAGTCGGGACTTGATCACCCCGGCTGGGTCACCCGAGAGAGGGGTATGATGTTCGAGAGACCCGAAACCCCGATGACCTTGGGATACATCACTGAGGATACGTCCCAGTTGCATCCAGGCGATGTTATTTTCGTACTAATGTATCTTTGTCTCCACCAGGCCGAAGGCATGGGGAGAGAGTATGTTTTGCACTCCGTCCGTGTGTGTGTCCGTCCGTCCGTCCGTCCTTCCGTCCGTCCGTTACCAGCTAATCTCCGGCACCGTTAACCCGGTCGATGCCAAACTTTGCACACACACTCCCTGGATGCCAACGATGAACCTCTGCCCCGCATTTTCCAGAACGGCCTGTTATAGCGCCACCATGAGGCAGCTTTTCTAATTTTTTACCTAAAACTGCACCGATCTGCGTGAAATGTTGCATGCACACTCCCTAGAGGCCAAGGACAAACCTTTGACCTGCATTTTCCGCATCTGCCTTTTATAGCGCCACCAGGAGGCCGACTTTTGTAAAACACATTTTTTGATATTACTCCTCCAGATTCTGTCCAAAAATCTCACAAATCGTTACACAGTATCTCTATGGTCATGTGCTCAAGTCGGATCTGTCCGATATTTCATATTCCATCCTAATTGGCTATAATTGGCTTTCACAGTTTGCAAGATTGCCCCGTTTTGAACAAAAGCCTCAAATCATGAACGCAGCATGCAATTTACGTGAAATCTTTCACACATTTTCTTACTAGGCTGAGGAATATATCCCACCCTTTTCACATTGGCCTGTTATAGCGCCACCAACAGGTTGATTTTTGCAAAACACATTTTTGGAACAATGCCTCAAATCATCCAATTGCCATCAAAGGCAAACATGTTTATATTACTCCTAAACATTTTGCCAAACATCTCACACAGTCCTATCCTCCTGGTGGAGACCTGTGCCCAGAAGGGCACTTTTTCTAGTTTGACAATGCTATTGTAGTACATTAGTAACATAGACCTATTCAAGTTTGAGTATTTTACAACTTTATTAAAACAAGGGATTCTTTTCATCAACGGTAGCAAAAACTTTGGCACAGACAGTACATATAAAAATACGTTTGAATTCACACACTGTAGTTCAAACATTCACACACACTGTGATTAGGATAAATTAATAGAAAAGTTAGAAATTACATATCAGTGTCGATCACAAACAGTGCTACCCCTTAAGCGACAGTGAAGGGGCTACAGAAAGAAACATTCATACAATTTTGTACATGACCATTACAACACTACATTGGCATTCTTCAAAACAGTGCTTGATTTCTACTTTCTTTGGGAATCGGTATTGCAAAACTATTTTAATGCCGAAAGAAATGGAAATTTCGGAAATGTATAAATCTGAACATCAAACCCTAAATAAAGGTTCACATGAACGCATGTGAAGAGAAAGTGATGGTCTTAATCAACAAACAAGAAATGTCCATGAAAGGAAAAAGAAAACAAGAGACTCAAATCCCTAGGACTTATAGCCAACATTTTAACGCAATTGAAAAGATTGCCAGATGACAGCCAACGTAATAGCACTTGTGTAAGGCAGCAGGGCAGTGTAACAGTTTCAGTTGAATGTGTTAAGCTCATCACAAAGGCACACGGCAGTTATTTCAGTTCAGTCACAGACAGGACAGCTCCTGTCGTGTTATGCAGTAGAATGTTTGGACGGTGGAGGAGCAGCTCTGATGGGGGACATCCTTCACTCCGGTTGGTGCTGGGCAATGTGTACATCAGCCAGCACCTCAGGTCTGAGGCATTCAATGGGACACTGAATCTGATGAGTCTGAGTCTGGATGAGTTGAGAGGAAAATACGAGTTGTATTAATTTTCATAAGGTCAAATGCTTATGTTGAATATAAACATCAACATATTTTTCTATTTAATTTTCATCAACTGCTACAGTGTATCAGAATAGAACTGGTATAGGTATTTAGCCTTACGACATGTATGCATTACATTCATACACCGATGATCGAGACACCATTGCAGAGCAACAAGCTGCTCGTCAGGAGTATTGGGGGTTTCAGTGTCTTGCTCAGACATTTCAAATAGAGCGGGATTAAACTGGGAAGCTTCTGAATTCTCAGACAACCCCTGTGCCTCCAGAGACCGGTGCCATTCCCTCCCATGCCACAAGAAGGAAAATTGTAAATTTCATCCCACTTACCACCTTGCGAAGAGTGTTGTCTCCATTGCCATATCTGACAGGCTGCAGCAGACTGGCCTCAACATCAGAACCTCGGGGTTTGTGACAGTTCTCGCAACGCCAGCCCTGATGAGATCAAGCAAACACGTTTGTATGTATTTTTCACATGGCATAAACGGCACCTAAACACCAAATCATGCTTTGTTGAACGGCTGTGTCGCTTGCCAAGATTAACACATTTTCGAGTGTATTGCATTTCACTAATTAAAACAGTTTTCATGATGAGCAACACAATTGTACAACAAAGCATAAATTGGGCTTAAAGTCATTATCTTTACTGAATTTCAGTGTGTCTCACTTGTTGTCCCCCAAAGCAGGTGCAGGTGCAGATGGCACCCAGGTACTCTTTCTGCCACTGGCTGCCCACCTGGTACGATTTACCATCATCGTAGCATACAGATTCATCTGAATGGGAGTACAGACAAACACATTGAGAATCACATGCTGCACGATAGAGAGACAACAACATGAACTTACAAAGTGGTGGAAACTCTCATGATGGTTAAGAGGACGTACGTGGTTCACACTTGAACTCTCCCTTGCCGTTGCCCAAACAGGTGCATGTCATCATGTGACCGTTCTCTGCCTGGCGATCCCACTTCTCCCCGATTGGATAGTTCCTGCCATTGTCATGGCACCACTCTAACATAATAAAAGAGAGTGTGAGATAAATTATACACCACTTACAAACATTATGTTAGATGTAATGTTGCTTTATGTGGCATGCTTTTGGAAACGAAAGCATGTACTGGTTTAAACTTAGTTACACACCGGTGTCACACATTGAAAATAGCCGGTCTACAAGCTCACAGCGTGTTGCTTTGCAGCTCGAAGTGAGCTTGTAGATTTCTTATTTTCAATGTGTGTCTCGGACGGTCCACATCCAGGTATAAATCTGACATATACAACCCAAGGGCTTACTGGAGGAGTCGCATCTGAAGTGACCACTTCCCAGTCCCAGGCATCTGCACCAGAGCTTGAATCCTGTCTCAGACATGCGCTCCCATTCAGTACCAACATCATGGTAGGTTGCCGTGAAAGTGTCGTAACATGCATCTTTATCGGAAGGCACACCGCCTGGTACTAAATAAAGATGAAAGGGGAAAAGTGAGTAAAGCATCTGAAAACGTAACATCGTTAACCCCCAAATTAAGATATTTTGCCACAGGGCTAGTATGACTGCTCTGGTTAAATGAACAAATTGACTTGATCCTTACAAGTGTTGCCAGCAGTGACGACTTCTTCCAGAATCTTGTGCTTGAGTGCCCCCTTCAGGGCCTCAACAATCACGTTGTAAGATGCTCCGGATGTCAGACCTATCAGGGTAGCACTGGTTGCGCTATTTGGCAAACGCATCTGGAACAGAAAGAAATGGGATTTGTTAACATCCTCACTGATATTTGAGACTCAATTAACAATGGATAAAGAATCTGATCTGCCAAGATGCTCATCTCTCTGCATCTTACCTGGAACATCTTCTCATTCGTATGTGTGAGTGGATTGCATGAGACCAAGTAAGCTTGGCTCAGCCTGAACGGATTCCACTTGATGGTGGTCTGCGTCTGTGCCTCCTGTGGGACCCCCGTCTCGTTCTCTGGAAAATCAAGCGTAGAGCCAATGGGCACGTTCAGCTTCAAGACAGGCAGCCTGTTTCCCTGCACGTCGGGTTGGGGCACATAGACCAGCGGCTCGTGCACCTGCCCGTAGGGCGACTGCGGGCTGCCGCCTTGCCCGCTGTAGTCGTTACCGTTGTTGTTGTTGTACTCGGTGTACTCCACATTCTGGCCTTGCTCGCCATGTGGGTTCTGGCCGTTGGTGCCCACTACCTGTACAATGTTGTCCACATCAGTCTCGGGTACGTCCAGCCTGTCGCCGGGACCTCCGGGGCGATTGGGCAGAGGCAGCGTAAGCAAGGGGTCCGGATCTGGGCGGGAGAAGGTGGGTTAAGGAAGCGAGCAGGTTAAACTGGAGCGGGGGTGTCAAGCGCAGATGCAGTAGCATATCACATCCATCAGGAGCATACTGATATGATACTGATATGATACTGTGTGTGTGTATGTATATATACTGTATATATATATATATATATATACAGTATATATACATATACATACATACATATATATACATATACATATACACACATATACACACACATATATATATATATATATATATATATATATATATATATATATATGCTAAACACATATGTCATAGCATGGTTGGCTACTGTCCAATCATTCCAAAATGCATTTTGAATTACTTTTCTGACAGTATTCAAAATGAAAGCTGTATTACTGTTTAAAAAACCCAAAGGCTCAGCATGCAGTTGATTTGCTCAAGGCCTCTGAGGCTCAAGGCGTTACAGCAAATCTCTATTGCAGCCCAGCATACAAAAAGCTTGTCATTCCAAACCATGTTGTTTTCTTTATGTACAAACATAAGGCCTTACCCGTTATAAATCGGTTTAATTAATTTGGTCCATCACATTGTTTGAACCTGTACTGTACTTTTCAGTTCATACTGTACATACGCATAGTAAGAATCCAGAGTGAAGATTTAAATTATTACTCCAGATAATGTGACTACTCACCAGTCCTGGCCTTGCCCACGAGAGGAGTGCTTCTCTGCGTGCCTTGGAGAGCAATAATCTTGATGATATACTCTGTGGCTGGTCTCAATCCTAAAGATAGGGATTATTCACACATATTACCGTATGTTAAGTGTAAAAAATAAAAGCACAAGAGTCTGGTTTGACTTTTCTCAGCGAGTGAATCATTGAGTTTCTTGAAATTAAACAGAAGTGAAAGCACCAAAATGTCACGGCCATCTTGTATCTTTCTAAATATACTGTACACTGAGGATGTTAAGTGGTGAAGTTAGAGTGTGGACACACAGCAGAGCCATAGGAACCTACCAGGGATGGTGGCATAATTTTGGCCAGCGTGTGGGCGTGGAGTGAGCTCCCGTGGGGCTCCTCCGGATTCCTCGTAGGTGATGAAATACCCTGTGATGCGCGTGGCAGGTGGCTGCCAGGTGAAGGAGATGGAGTCAGGGGTCACAGATGTGAACTGAATGTGTGTTGGAGCCTGGACCATTGGTTTTGCTAAAAAAGGGGGAAAAAACACACACACACACACACACACACAGACAGACATTTGATTAGATTATCTGGAGTGTTTGTGCACAGTAAAATCTGGAATGTGTGTCTGTGCATGAGCATAGGAGTGTGGACAAACCTGTTTCAGCATTGAGGGTGAAGGGGGCACTCTTAGTGTTACCATTAAGGGTGAACAAGTCTATTGTGTAGGTGGTGCCTGGCTCCAGACCTGAGAAGGCAAACAAAATACATTCACTTTAACATCTCCTCAGTCAGCTCACGTTGGAGCCTTGTTCCTCCGATCCTGTGGGTGAATGGAACAGGTAGTTTGCCAGTACCTGTGATGGTGTAGGTGCGCGCGTCTCCTGGGATGGTCCTCCTGATTGTGGGCCGTGTGCCTCTAATGGGTTTAGCCTCGACGAGGAAGCCAGTGATGGTCTCCACCTTGGAGCGCCAGGACAGTGTGATGGCCGACTCCGTCACTTCAGAGATACGCACACGTCTGGGTGGACTGACATCTGAGGAAAGATGAAAAGAACAGGACGTTTATTGGTGAATAAAACGTGTGTAATATGGGGCTGAGCACAAATCACATCAATCTGAATGTATTTCTTGATGATCCACATATCAATGCAGTGATGCCTGTATCAATACAATTTTGGAAATGTTGTATAAAATGTCTGTGCTTCAATTTCAGCTGAGTCTTTTCATAGCATTGGAATAAAATATATTCTTTACAAACTCATGGTAGTATACTCCTGAATACCCAGCAATATACTGTATTGTATTGTACGTGAGCTGCATGTATTTATTTTCTATTTGATACATTTTGTAAATTAGCTTGTGTGCGTGTACTGTGGTTTGTGCAATAGCTGCTTACTCTCTAGTGTGGTAACTTCTCCTTGCAGGGGCCTGCTGGTGACTGAGTTCTTGAGAGCGTAGACATATACCTCGTACGTGGTGGCCACCTATATTGTATAAATACATCAAGTATTAAAATATGTTAACCAATAAATCCAGTGTCATGTTTTAAGGAGGGTTTTTTGTATTTACCATTAGTCCTGGTACGACAACACGGGTGGTGTCTGGAGCGACGTTCATCTCTTTGGTTGGTCCATTGTGGTTCTTGGGGTTGACCACCACACGGTAGCCGGTGAGGCGAGCAGTAGGGGCATACCACGACACAGAAAAGGAAGACGACCCCACCTCGGTGATAGCCAGATCGGTCGGAGCTGGGATGGCTGGGGGACGGAAAGATGAAAATGCAAGCAAACGTTTAGGATTTGAGAGTTACACAACTTTAAGGGTCCATGTGCTTCCTAACTATCAATCATTGAACCAGTGTTCTAAATAGGCTCTTTGTGCATGTGCTGGAATCCTTTAGTACCTGTGGCCTGTGTTCCCACCAGTGGAGTGCTGGGTGTGCGACCGTGCAGAGCGATGACTTTAACCGTGTACTCTGTTCCAGGGCGAAGCATCCTCAGCACCACGGTGTCCTGGTCTCCCCTGGGTGCGGGACGCAGCTCTCTCTCTCCCTCCTCTGGGCTGAGGTACAGAACACGGTAGGATGTCACAGTGCCGTCCGGGCTTTCCCATGTGATGCGCATGGAGGTGGCATCCACGTCCGAGAAAGTAAGGTCTTTGGGACGGTCCATTGCTGCAGGAATTGAGGAATCCATGATCAACTTTCCGGTCTTTTACATACATTCTCCATGAAGAAGAACAATTTAACAATGCAGCGTCAAAATTACACTGACCAGTGACAGCGTTCTCCACCGCAGGGGAGGAGGGCTCTCCATCGGTGCCCAGGGCATAGACACTCAGGACGTACTCCACCGTTGGCTGCAGGCCGTTGAATGTCATCTCTGTGATATCTGTGACGTGGCGATAAAAGGGAGATGTAAGGCATGTTGTCACTTCAGTCCTGTCTGTGTCACCTTGTCTTTATTGTCCGGCAATGACTACCTCACTGTACATTATTTAGCTTATTAGACGGCTGCTGATGAAGATTAATCCTTTGACATGATACATAAAATATTGATTTAAAAAACGTATTAGCTTCCAGCGGTCTGTAATTCAGAGTGAACAGACTGCTTGAAGGCTGTGCTTGACCAATCAAAATTGAGTATTCAACACAGCAACATCTTTGCAATATAGAATAGCAATCTTTACCCAAAACAATCTAGTTGTATAGACCTAAAATCATAATTTTTGTGCAAAAAAACATTTGTCATTCTTATCAGCGCTTCTCTGAAGATCGTACCAGGGGCCACGACCTCGGAGAAGGAGGGTCCCTGGCCATTCTTGGGCACGCTGGTGACTCTGTATCCCCTGATGGGGCCATGTGCCGGGGACCAGCGCACTGTGAGGGCATTGTCTTTCACATCAGCCACCTGCATATCAGTGGGCGACTCAAGGTCTACAGGCACAAGAGAGAGAGAGAGAGAGACGGACACATCATGCATCATATACTATATCCATACTGTACATTCCATCAAGTAGGCATATTCACAGTTTGCTCCCAGTTTCACAGTGCTGTCATACCAGTCTTGTGCATGACGTAGACTGGGGTGCTGGTGGACGGACTGTCCCCTCTCCCGGTAACAGCATAGACGGTGATGGTGTAATCCGTACCAGGGTTAAGACCCCGTATGGTAGCGGTGGTCTGTGAGCCTGGAATGGTAAACTCCTGAGGAGTCTCACCGCCTAACACAGGGAGCGCAAACACAGATTACAATACAGCTGAAGTTTAGCTCTAGATTAAAGCGTGAGAGGCACCAATGACCTGTACACACCTGTGGATCCATAGGTAATCCTGTAGTACCTCACTGTGACAGAGGGAGCGTCCCAGCGGATATTGATGCTGTCGGGGGTGGATGATATCACTTCCAGGTCGGTGGGAGCGTCAGAGACTGGGGAGGGGGGGGGGGGGGGGGGTCAGAGAAGGAATCATGAGCATGAATATTTGAAGATAAAAGTACCAAGCGGATCAACTTTCTTGCACTGACGCAGAATGCCTGTGGATGGATGTGGACGAAACTGAGAAACTCACTGGTAGCCTGTGTGCCCTGCAGAGGCATGCTCTCCAGGTTGCCGTTAACAGCGTACACATAGATCAGATACTCGGTTTCTGGGGTCAGTCCAGTCAGGGTGAAGTAGGTTCTGCTAGGTGGCAGTCTCTCGTCCCTGGCCCGGCCGCCACTGGTCATCTGAGAGCGGATCCGGTAGCCGGTGATAACAGCGCTTGGGGGCAGCCAGTGAATAGTGAAGGAGTTGGTCTGGATGTCAGAGAAGTCCAAACCAGTGGGAGCATCCAGAACTAGAGGGAAATGGGTACCACACACAAAGAATTATTAAGATGCATGGAATACAACACTCCTTGACCTAAACAATACGCTAAACTATGATGAAATACATTATTTAAGTTAAGCCCCCCTGAACATGGCCAATTGTGTTTGTGTGTGTAGGTGCTTGTTCAGCCGGATGCACCACAATGGATTCAAACCCCTATTGACTCTGGCGGTGGTGGCCCGGTACTTTACCCCTGCTCAACCCGAGTGCCATAGGACCCAATACATTCATCACAACATTTGGGCAGTATGTGTGGCTCAACTACCAAGCCTTTATTTTGTACTATGTACCATCCTACTTACGGGTTCTCTGAGTTCCGGTGACTGGTTGGCTCTCTCTCTCCCCGTACACACACACAATACTAACACGGTACTCTGTGTTGGGCAGCAGGTCTATATAGAGACAGAGAGGCAAATGATAAGGCAGCAGGTCAGAATTGCTTAATAAGCAGGCCTAAGAGTTATTAGAACAGAATTATTGTCTCACTGTGGCATATTGCTATCCTGTATCTTTTTTTGCTATAGTACTTTATTAGCGTTTATGTAACACAACATAGGCCCACTATGGTGCAGTGCTGACGTCACACAGTGGGGTCTTACTCTGCAACAAGAAGGTATTGGTGTTTCCGCCCACATTAAACTCCTTGATGTCGTCATCGGTGGCGGTCGGGTGGTAACGGATCACAAAGCGCGAGATGTCGCTTGGCGTGGGAACGACTGGGACTGTCCAGGTCAGCCTCATGTGGTCAGAGCCCACCCCTCCGAAGTTCAGGTTGGTAGGGGAAGGAATGACTGCAAGGAGCACAGGTTCATGTAGGGTTTAGAAAGAGCCAATAAAGCAACACAACAGTTTACAGTGTTCCAAAAATAATGTTGCTGTCATATGTAGCTTTGGCTCGGGTGTAACATGTGAATTCATTCATTACTCATTAGTCTCTTTAAATCACCAGCTTGGGTTTGCTTTGTGATTGTGGTGGGCTCGCTCTCCCCCTCCTCTGTAACCGTGATGACACTGATGTCGTAATCCACGCCAGGCTCCAAACCGCGCACCGTGTAATACCCGGCGGAGGAATCCACCATATCGTGGACAATCGGCATGCCCTCGCCTGCAGTAACCACTGTTATCCTGTAGCCAGTTATGGCCGTATAGTTCAGAGGTGTCCAACGCAGGCCAATGGTGGTGTCAGTAATGTCGACAAAGTCAACATGGCGTGGTGGGGGGACGTCTGAAAGGGTTAAGGTTAATGCAAAGCGCAGGCAAGATCAGAAACAGAGGAAGACAAACAGATGCTCTAGAAAGTGAAATAATTACATTGCTTGTCATACCAATGACTATGATGGCAAAAAGTAGCCATGATCTATTTCAAATTACTGTGATTAATACAACATTCAAGAATAATAACCTTGATAAATTACCCCAAAACATTATTATTACTTGAATTAACAATGCCTCTCAATTAAAACAGAAATACCACCATCCCCATGCAAATTGTAGAGTAGACAAGCCAAGGTGTAGCCAACCAGACACAGACAGCCATGTGGCAAAACAATTAAAGTCAGCCATGTTAGTAGGACTGTGTAATTAATTACAGTGTCACAGCGACCCAACATTAAGCATGTATTATATTCAGAAAGGACAGGTTGCATGATGCTGTTAAATAGTGACCTTCTTGGTGAGATGATAAGTCACGCTATTTTAATGTAATAATGACCGTAGAGATGATAAGTCACGCTATTTTAATGTAATAATGACCGTAAAGTATCCGGGAGAGAGATGGAATAAACTTCAGGCAGCTTGGTGTGTGATGAATGAAAAACAAAAACAAAAACAAAAAAACAATGACTGATGGTGGAAATAGTTGGATTCTTCCACTTTTTCTCAGAACCATATTAAATTCCTTCCAAGCTATTTGGTGTGCAGATCGTTTTGTAATTGGCCACAAGGGGGGGTGTTTGGGCTGTGTTTTTCCTGGCCTGTTCCTATAGTACCTGGTGTGACGGTGGTGGACACAGGAACACTTTCCATGTGGTCCTTCACAGAGAACACGCTGACATTGTACTCCACCCCTGGACTCAGGTTCTCCAGTGTTACCGAGTTCTGATCGGGCCTGACAGACTCCTCCAGAGAGTTGCCTCGTTGACCCTCGGTCGGCGAACATGCCACTCTGTAACCTGTAATGTCTGCAGGCAAGACGTAAAAGGACAAGAGAAGATTACGGGGTAAATAATGTGAGAAATCCATGCACTGCTTTATTCTGTAACGATCCACACTTTTGTTGCACGGCTATATTAATTCGTTTGTTTTATTATTGCTTTACAAGGGGAGGCAAGACAGCAGGAGGACTGGACTGTTTCCTGGAAATGGAATATCACTGGTAGGCCAAGGTCCAGCCTTGTCCAAACCTGTGGTCCGAGCCAGCAGAGCGTGGGGAGCACAGTCAATATTTACCTGGGGTTCTAACGCCTACCCAGTGGACAGTCAGATCTCCAGTGTCTGGGTTGGACTCCAGCCGTAGGTCCGTAGGAGGGGACAAGGCTGCAGGGAAAGGAATGAGAGGGAGAGAGGGAGGATTATACAATGTAAACTCCTCAGTGTTCATGTAACTCTTACCAGTCCTTTCTTTATACACTCCCATAGATAGATTACAAAAAAAATAACACTCGTGATTTTACAGTGTAGAAGTGACCTTTCTGACCAGTAGTGGTTAGACGTGACGAGGTGTAGTCTCACAGCAGAATTGTTATTTAATTAAATGATGTTCAAGTCAGAGTGAAAGGCCTTCTCTTTTTTCATCGGTACCTGTTGGTACCCTATAATCACAGCCACAAGTCATAAAGTCTCAATAAACTCACAAGTGACCACATTCCGGGTGATGGGTTTGCCACGATTACGGCCATTGAAGATGGGCTGAACGCTGTAGATGTATTCCGTTCCGGGGGTCAGACCAGACACATAAATACTTCCGGAGTCAGAAGTCACATCTCTGGGTGCCTCTCCCTCCTGGCCTGGGCGTACAGAGAGCTGGGGAACACAGGAGGGCAAACAATCAATTAGGAGCAATATTATAGTACATTTATACATTTATAAGTATAGTTTCACAGCGTGGTGATGAGGATAGGAGATGGAGAGGTTTCTACCGTGTAGCTCCACCTGGTGACAGGTATCCAGGTGATGACGATAGAGGAGTCGGTAACCTCGGTGCTGAAAGGAGGTGCGTTCCCCATCTGAGGAGCTAAAAGAAGAAAAACACAAATGATTTAATCGAGTGCCATTTCCCTTAATGTATTCATTCAAATGTGACTCCGTCCTTCCATTCATGATCTCCTGATACTCACTGGTGGTGAAGTACTCTGTGATGCCCTCGCTGAGCTCGTTGTCCTGCTTAGAGTACAGGGTCACGGTGTACTGCGTGTCCGGGCGAAGACCCTTGAGAGAGTACTGAGCGACCCCCCCTGGGATGTCCTTCGGGACGGGGTTGGAACCCTCCATGCCCACGAGGACGCGGTAGCCGGTGACGACCGAGCGGGGAACTTCCCAGATGATCAAGGCGCTGTCGAAACCGACGTCGGTGAAACGCACGTTGGTGGGTGTGTCGGGCTCTGGAAGGGTTGGGAATGAGAGGTGGGTGAGTCTGTGTGTTCATTGTTTGTTGTATGTGGTTCTCAAAGTGGGTTTCTGGGGACCCCCAGGGTCCTTGGGGGGGGGGGGGGGGTCCCCAGCTTAATATGTTAAAGAAGAATTTCGGATTAACCATTTTCTTACCTTAATCTGATGTTATTATATCCAATAACGAGTGAATTAAAAAAAAATCTTGAATGTATTGTGAATTTCTTAACACAAATCTCTTCTGGGGGTCCCTGGCACAAAACCTTTTCAGAATGCGGTCCTTGACATGAAAACATTTTGTGTCTTAACGAGTTAACGAAAACTTACTGGTCGACCTCTCGCCCACCAGCGGCTGGCTCTCCACCCCTCCGTTGATGGCGTAGATGTAGAAGCGGTACAGAGTGCCCGGCTGCAGGTAGGTGAGCTCGGCGTACGCGTTGGGAGACATGGGCAGCTGCAGGGGCCTCTGCTCCGATCCGTCGGGGAGGACGGGGCTGAAGATCACGCGGTAACCGGTCACCTCGCTGGGCGGGCCGGTCCAGGTGATGGAGATCCTCGCGTCAGTCACGTCGTAGAACTGCAGGTCAGTTGGGGACGGCACCTCCTCTGTGGATCAGGAGGGATTACGGGAGACGTTCACAGGGGGTTTTCATAGTGTAACATCTTGGATATGAGATAACAGAGGTGATGCCACATCACTTTTTAGACTTTTAACCTATCGCACAAAACGACTTGCAGCAAACTAGGAAATGGGTTTTCCCACCTGGCTGAGGCCAGGTTGGGAAAGCCCATTGTCAGATCATTCAACATTGTTCTCTTTTAATGTAAAATATCTTACTGAGCTGGGAACAAGGAAAAAAGGGATACATTGATGTACAAATGGAATTATAAATGTGACAGAGGTGTGCATTTGTGTCTGGGGTCTAACCTGAATCAATGACAGATCATTCAGGTCTCAGGCTATACTTGTGTGATGTAATGTATGATGTAGCAAAGATGTGTCATTTTATTTCTGCCTCTTGGCCAGTTCCCACTTGAATAAGAGATGTCGTCTCAATGTGTATTTACTGGAAAAGAGGCTTTAACAATGTGGTGATTGGCTCATTCCTGTCCCAAAGCAAAGGGGAAACTCCATCTAAAGTTCTCTCTATGTAGCAACTTCAAGTACTCCAAGTACTAACTTAATCTGCATACTGTCATTCACACAACCTTATCTGAGTTCAAACCAACTCCTACGCAGGAACCAAATAATGGTTCCAATATTTCCATTCGAGGAAAAGGGAGGGAAGATAATTTATGCTGAAGATGAAATTAAATGGTTCCCATGGGCTCAATGAAAAAAGAAGGTCTATGACTCCAGGCCAAATGTTTCATTTGTTCAAATAGGCAAGACCTAATTTAACACATTGTGTAATTACAATATGCCATAATTCACTTGTTCTCAATGTCGGGTCCGGTGACCACTCTGGATCTTAACAGGTCTCTAACTCAGAGTTACATTAACACTAAAAAACTATTTTAAGAAAGTAGAAATGAAAAAGGCTGAGAACCATTTTTAATTATGAGTCATGAAGGGATATGTACTGTACTGTACCTGGGACAGGTGATCCGGCAGTGTTGACCTGTACAAACACAGGCTCGCTCTCCTGGTCCTCTTCTACAGCATAGATGCTGATGTTATAAAGTAGACCGGGTAGAAGGTCAACCAGGGTCACAGACGTCTCTGTTTCTGGGAGGTTGAGCTCAGTGCTGCTGCCCTCTATTGACGGAGTGTACACGACACGATAGCCTGAGACAGAAACACACAGGAGGTCACATATACAGCAGTACAGTAGTACTGACGGTGTGTGTACTCACTACATGACACACAAACACACAGGAGATCACATACATTGACTCAATTAAATCAGTATTTTCCAAACAATGGTTTGGGCTTGGGACCCATTTTTGGGTCACAGGCCCATTTTTATGGGTTGTGAGTAAATATACCTTCTTTTTTTTCTTCTTTTTTATAATAATAAAACAAACTCTTAATTCCATCCATTATTATTATATATTTTGTTTTTAAGAAATAGTGAAAATAACAGGCACGCACGTGCACACACACACGTACGCACGCACACACACACAAAGAGTAGTTTCTCACCAGTAATAGGGGCTTGTGGCCTAGACCAGCTGATCTGTATGGAGGACTCTGCCACATCACCAATTGTGTGTCTAGCAGGGGCATCAGGGGCTGAACACAGGAAGAGAGAGAGAATGATATTAGATGTCCATTTTAATACTTCCAAGCTGATCTCAAATGTCTCAATGGTCAACAGATATTAAGAATACAACCTGCTAAATATGGCGAACTAGCTTTATCGAGTTGCATGGATGGCTTTCTAAAACAAATAAGTTGAATATGCAACCCAATATAATAATAATATATGTATTCTCCTGCTTCGTCTCTCTCTCATTTAAGGGGTCCTTGGCCTGAAAAATTAAATTAAAAAGTAGCAGATTTTGTGGACTTGCTACTTTTTACGCTTTTTTGTGATGCTCTAGTTAGTCTAGTATGGTCAATAGTAGAGCATTCATTTACTTAGATTCTGCCCGATAGCGATGGTATGGAGAAAGGTTCCTTCCTACCTGTGGTCTGGGAGGTGGTCAGAATGAGGTTGGGCTCTCCGTCGGTGGGGAGCTCGTACACGTTGACGTTGTACCTGCGTCCTGGCAGCAGGTCAGTGATGCTGACAGACGTAGTGGAGCGAGGCAGGTCTGCGGGACAGAGGGCGGTGAGCAGGTTAATACGCCGGTTTACTGCTATCAACTGCTATCTGCTATCTAGCAAATTACTGAACTTCTTCTTTACGTTTAACGTTTACATTTTTACCAGACTATCACTCATGTGATCTGTCATGTACGAGTACCACAATGAAAATAAGTCCTGGACTTTATTGTGTATTGTGTATTATGCTTGAAATGTTCTAACCTGTTTCTTATTGCTTTTCAAATAAACTAAAGTCAAACTCAGTTTTCTGTATAGAACATGGCTCTGTGCATAAAGTCATTTTGAACATTTCCAGTGGAAACCGTAACGTAGGGCTCTCACCCAGCACTCTGGGTGTAGCCCCGTCTTCACTGAGCTCGTACTCCACCCTGAAGCCGGAAAGGGTTTCAGAGGCCGACGTCCAGGAGATGACGAAGCTGTTGGAGGTGATTTCTGTCACTGACTCGGAGGTGTCCACTTGTGGAGGAAGCTGGTTGGTCTCTCCCTCTGACGATTCCGTCACTGGACAGATGAGGTGAGGGTGGCGGAGACAGGGGGAGATTGTGAGGATTCAGGTGTGTGTGTGTGTGTGTGTGTGTGCGTGTGTGTGTGCGTGTGCGTGTGCGTGCGTGCGTGCGTGCGTGCGTGCGTGCGTGCGTGCGTGCGTGCACTCGAGTGTATTTTGCCATGCGCCGTACAGACAACATTCGTTGGAAATTGTAATTGTGAGGAAGTCGTGCAGATCCAACTCACGTGAACCGTGGTTAGTGGTGAAGTCGAAGCGCGTGACCTCGCGTCCTCCGTAGCGTATGATGCTGATGAGCTGACCCTCGTATGTGACGCCTGGCCGCAGCCCAGCAATGGTGTAGGAATTCAAGTTGCCAGGGATAGTTACCTCTCTCCATGGAGTACGGGTGTTTTTCTGTCAGGGAGGAGGAGGTCAAAGGGCATGAGGTTGGAGGATTCTCTGTTAAGTGTCAGTGACTGTTAGCAGAGTTAAAGTGGGCATAATGCAGTGGTTCTTACATTTTCATGTAATAAAAAAAGATTTGTATTAAAAATGTTCAACAATAGCAGATCTACAAGGTCACATTTGGCTATTTGTGACATACACATTTGGCTATACTGGTACATTTTTATTTGAATGCCATCAACTAAGTTTGTTACCACCACTGGGGGTCCCCAGACCCCACTTACAGAACCACAGGCATAATGAATTTGATGCAAATCTCAGGGTGAGAAACATAAGGATTCGCTTATAATGTGAAATGCTTGGATGGAATTTAATTACATTTTAAATCTTTTAGAAATACTGGCTAAATGAATAACAATAGTATGCTTTGACTTAAAATACCAGATTTATTAAAAGAATGCCCCACTGTCAAATACATGTCACTTTAATTCTGTACTTTGTAGATATTGAGTGTGTTGGAATTGAGTGTTTGTTCCTTTCTGTAAATATGATGGGCACTGCAACTGTTAACTCCTGAACCTTAAGAACACTGTTGGAAAACCACATGCTTCATGTGCATGAAACGTATGGAGGTGAGAGTGTCCCTGTGGTCCAAAACCTACAAAACACTTAAGGGGGAAAGTGTTCTAATTTCAGTAGGGACCATTAACATTTCAAACAGCTTGTAAAATATTCAGAGGTCTTCAAAGAGAAAAGGGATGTGTTAGTTAGGGGGAAATGGAGTAAGAGAGAGATGGTCTGATGTGTGTGTAATTATCTACTTTATAACCTTATTTCCGCAACGACTGTGAAACCAGAAAAAAGATCGACCTTGTGCGGACATTCTGGTCCCCATGAGGAAAAAGATAATAAAAAAACAAAAGCATTTGGGGTCTTAAAGGATTTCCGCTCAAAGATTGTGTGTGTGTGTATGTGTGTGTGTGTGTGTGTGTGTGTGTGTGTGTGTGTGTGTGTGTGTGTGTGTGTGTGTGTGTGTGTGTGTGTGTGTGTGCGCGCGTGCGTGCGTGCATGCGTGCGTGTGTGTGCATTGTGAGTTCACAAGGAGTTCATGCCCTCTTGTTTGTGCATGTCCAAACTTCAGTCAACATTACCAATCACAACGGTACACATGGTAGTCATCACTTTATCTTACTTTGCTTTATCACACTTCTAGGAAGAAATGAATGTTCAATCGTGTTTCTAAAGCACAATCGAAACCAAATTACAAATTGCTTTACATAAAACAGAAGAAATGCAATATTTACGAATATTTACTAACCCGCAAAAAAAAATGGATTACTCACCACTCTCCATTTGAGGATATACTGGGTGATGCGTGCATTGGCAGGGGCATTCCACTGTATAGGGTGGGAGTCGGGCTGTTTCCCTGCCTCTGTGATGATCACCTGGACAGGCCTGTTGCCCCCTGGGTAGCAGCAGGTTGGAGGGTGTGCCCAACCATGGAGGGGTAGAGAAAGGAAGAGGGTGAGACGGAACAATAACAAAGCTGTTAGTAATGAGGTGATTTTGATGAGGCAGAAATTCAGGAGAGACTAGACTGGCTTCACAGTCCAGCGACAAAGTCCATGCTCGACAAATATAACACCATTGCGTACAAACAGGGCGTTGGTGTACGTCTGTTGCTCTGTCAGTCTGCTGGTAGAGGACCAAGCCACCAGACAACCTCTTCGCAGTCTTTTAGGTTTAACATAGTAGCCTAAGTCCAGCTCCAACACCCACAACTGACTTGGCTCTTGAAAATAACACTGAGGTACTATGTTCGCACGCACACACAAACATACGCGTGCACGTACTCATAGAGGCCTGCTGGATCTCTTTCATAGTCTTCAAAGTTGTGAAGCAGCTTATGATAATTTAGTGCTTTGTGGGGTACCTCCAGAGGTCCATTGACCTGCACAGACAAATATGCATTCCTCTGCTGCTGCCGCTGACAAGCAGGATAAATGGGACAGTTGAACTAGGGCAGGTGTATTGTGCTACGGTGATAGATTATCAAGAATACCTGGTACAGTAGAATGTCACTTGAACGTGAGTCATTCATCGAACAAAGAGAACATTACTTTTGCCTTACATCCTGACCATTTACGGTAACATGTAATATTACCCCTCGCCTCAGCCCAGCTGGGCAGAATAACTCCTCTCGGGAAATTCAGGGGTAAGGGGGTGTTGGGAGGGCCAAAAGTCTCCATAACTACAAAGAAGAACCCCAATTTGTCAAACTTCAAAGTTGAGGAATCCACCCCTGGTGGGCTGCCAGGGGTGTGTGAGAGGTGAGGAGGTCACTGACAAAGTGTCGACTTTAAAAGCAAAGCAAATGTAAATTAAATGCTGGCAGGTGTCTTATTCAATTCAATTCAATTCAATTCAAAGGGCTTTATTGGCATTGCCAAAGCAGAAAGCACAATACAACAATACAGCAATACAATCTTATACAGTGGTGTGAAGTTAGGGGAGGGTTGAGCCTAGAAGCCCAAAGAGGCCTTTGTTTTCTGAACTTCTGCCCCTAAAGCCTGCCCCTCCCTTATTAATGATTCCTGTAACCCAGAGAGTCCATTTCCTTCATTCCTTCTATGATGTGATGTTTATTACAAAGGACATCTTTTATTCTTTTAATTGAGCATCATAAGCATTTCTTACCTGGGACAGTCTGCTGAGGCTCACAACTTAGCTCGCCGATGCCATTGCCATAGCAATAGCAGCGGTAGCGGATGCTGTGGATGACTTTGTCCCAGGACTCGCCGAGCTGATAGAATGCCCGGGACTCTGGTTCCTGACACTGGTCTGATTACGAGAGAGAGAGAGAGAGAGAGAGAGAGAGAGAGAGAGAGAGAGATTAATTTGGGCTTAAAATATCTCCATATTTCAATATATATATATATATTTTATTTTATTGTTACTTTTTTCAGGATTAATGCCCGGTTTACAAGTGTCATGCAAAAGTAGCAAAAGAAGCCAATCTACAAGCTTACAACGCGTCCCAGATCTCCTTTTTTGATATTTTTTGGGGGAATTTTGGATGTAAAAGGAAAGGTGATGAAGTGTGTCTGTAGGTTTTACAAATATTAATCCAATGAAATGTATTAACAACAGCTTGTGACTAAATCATATTTATATTTGAGATCCATTGGAGAACATAGGTTATTTTTTACATACAAGGGTTCCACCCGACAGTAACGCTATGCGGAGCAATGCGTGATGATGATCAGCGCATCTCTCGCACTATACGCACCAATAGCATCGCACTTCCAGCGGCCACGCCCCTGTCCAAAGCAGGTGCAGTTCATCGTGTAGCCTTCGTCATGGCGCTTAGTGAACAGCTGGTTCACCTCATAGTTCTGCCCATCCACGATACACTGGTCTGTATGCAGAGGAGACAGAGTGAAAGAACGTCATGGAAACTGGAAAGGACATGTGGTCATGTCTGACTACACACTGAGGATCGTACTGTGTACACAATTCCTAATATTTCCATAATCTCAATATAATACCCCAGTACAGTGGTTCTCAAAGTGGGGTCCATGGACCTCATACAGGTGTGTAACTCTGAGAGAGTAGCAATAGATCCATTTGGTTCCATTTTTACACTCTCAGAGTTATGGGGGGTCTTTGAAATTAAAAGGTACGTGAAAGAACCATTGCCCCAGTATACACTGCTACCTCAATATAGGCTAATCTTGTATGAAAAAAGAAAGCCAAAAAAATAAATAAAACAACTTTATATTCAATGGTGTTGGCCCTCTGACCTAGTAGCTGAGTGTAGGCGACACAACTCCACTCCCCACGTCCACTGCCCAGGCACGTGCACTGCATCATGTGACCCAGGACTTCATGGCGCTTGTCCCACTTGTCGCCAACACGGTGCATCTGTCCGTCGTTGGTGGTGCACACTTCCTCATGGGCTGCATGGAGCGCGACAGAAATATAGAAATATAGACCATCAATGTGTGTGTGTGTGTGTGTGTGTGTGTGTGTGTGTGTGTGTGTGTGTGTGTGTGTGTGTGTGTGTGTGTGTGTGTGCGATTCTGTATCAAAATACACGACTCACTGCCAATCACTCAGTCATACAGTATGTTTACTAATACTAAGTGACTCATTCAACATCAAAACATCTGTCTCAGAGCGAGATTAGATAGGGCTATTTAGCTTGATTGTGCTCCTGACAAAAGCAAAGGAGTTATCACTCTACTCTGAAATGCAGTTACCATTGTGTATCTGCATTAGCAAGTACTCAAAGTACTGTCTTTTTCAAGTTGTTGCCTATTGAATGCATTATTTACTTTATTTCATTATTGCATCACAAATAACACATTCACCCCTAAATCAGCACGCACGCACGCACACACACACGCACACACACTCACCAGCCATGGGGCAGAATCCAAAGCGCTGCTCCCCGTCGTAGTTGTAGGTTGTCCCACACCACCTCATGCTATCGCGGCGGCCATCAGCCGTGCAGTCAGTGTAGTTGCGGCCGTTGTAGAGGAAGGGAAAAACGCACAAAGCGCCATTGGAGTTTCCGCCTCGGGTGGCCATCGTGACTGTAGGTCACAAAGTAAATAAAGAAGTCACGATTTCCAATCTAACAAAATACAACCTCACAGTATCTCTCCACACCAGCACACAGTAACATCTGCAGTGTTCATTTATCTATTTGTAACTCAGACAGACCATTATATTTGATTACATTTTTGTTAAATGAACACTGATTTTACTGTTTACACCCCCTCTTTCTATCTCTGTTCATCCCCCGTTGCTCCATCCCGCTGTCTGTCCTCTCCTGTTTTCTCACCATACTGCTCAGTGCAGAAGGAGTACTGCTGGTCTGTCTCATACTCGGACGTGGTGGAGCACCACAGCTGTCCATCAGTGCGTCCGTCTGAGGTGCACGAGTAGTAGGTCTTCCCCATGAAGACGAAGGGGAACATGCATGGCTGGCCGTTGGAGTTGCCACCATACACGGACGAACGGGCCTCTGCAGACAGGAGGGGGAAATGAATTAATTCATAATAATATAATACTGTATAATACACCTTACAAGGACTTTCCATCCACATTAAATCCTAGGGTACGGAAAGCCCAGAGCTACATGTAGCTTAAACTTTCACATAGTAACCAAGCTTTACGATAATCCCCAGGTTAAGGATTCACAGCACTCATTAAATTGAAGTTATAGCCAACATGAGTGGCATCATTGATTGGACAAAAACATTTCCATTGCTTTTAACGCTAGTGAACATGGCCCCTGGTGTTTTGGTGATAACTCCCAAAACGTATGGGAAACCCTGCTCTGTCTAGTTTAGGAAGCCCCCATCTCTCTTCCAGACCCCTTCCCTTCCTCCCTGCCACTCTCACCCCATTCCTGGCAGCTTATTCCATTGCCCAGGCAGGTACACAGCATTTGCTTGTTGCCCTGAGTCCTGATCCAGCGCTGTCCATCGTAGTAGGTTGCTCCGGCATCCGTGCGGCAGGTGCCTTCAGCTGGGAGCTCGGGATAGGGCTGAGGCAGGGGTTGGATCTGTGTCACCACACGAGAACCTGGGACTGCATGCACATGTCAAATGTTACACAAGGACGAAGGCGTGGGAGCACACATGTTTGTCAATATCGAAGGGAAATAATACGGTTGGTTGTATTATAGTTCTTAGGGCTCAGGACTCACCCAGGCCAGTGGTCTGATGGGAGCTATGTCTCTCGCACTTCCACTCTCCACGGCCATTTCCTGTGCACAGGCACTGCAGGGTCTGTCCACGTGCGTCTGTCTTGGTCCATGTATCTCCAATACGGTACGACTTCTTGACGTCCTGGTCATTACAACGGTCTGTGCAGATCAGAACCACAACAGAGATCAGTATCTGTGCGTGCGTGCGTACGTACGTGCGTGCGTGTGTGCGTGCGTCCGTGTGTGTGTGAGTGTGTGTGTCCTACTCACTCCTTGAGGAGCAGGTGATCCGTCCATTGCCCTCTCCCAGACAGGTACAGTCAATCATCATCCAGCCTTGGTATGGTTTCTCCCATGTCTCCCCCACCACATAGGATGATCCAGCAGTGTTGTCATAGCAGCGCTCAGCTTTATGAAAAACATAATAATATGAAGTAATTAATGAGAAGAAAAAAGACAATCTCCAACCAGTTCTTCGTGAAACAGTGGTCCCCAAATGTCTTTAATATCAAGGACCCGGACCCCTATAACTCTGAGATTGTACAAATGGAACCAAATGGACTCATTGCAATTATATACTCTCAGAGAATTACCTGCGAGGGTCATTTTTGTAAACGTCTCAATGGACCCTGAGGTTCCCTAGCCTACACCCCACGTTGGATAACACGACCAAAATGAAAGCTTCTAAAATGGAAAAACGTATAGTCCTCGTCCAAATCAATATCTGGCACAGGCCATCAGGAGCATTTGCAATCATTCGCCGAATACAGAATTTACTGGAAAAGATTGAATGAAGTTACTCACCCACGGGTTTGCAAGTCCACTCTCCTTTGCCATTCCCAAGGCACACACATTCCAGCATGTATTCAGCAGTGTCGTGAGGCCTTTGCCATGTGTCGCCGATTCTGTATGACTTCCCACCTTCATGGCAGCGGTCTGAAAAATATAGTGTTGCAGGGTTTTTTCCGTCCTCTTCCGTAAAATAGCATACAAATGCGGTCTTGTTTAGTTGTCGGTAAACTTACTTGCAATTGTACAGCTGATCTTGCCTCGGTCGGAACCGATACAGGTGCAGTCCCATATCATCCCATCCTTGGGTCTCTCGTAAGTTTCCCCAACGCGGTACGATCGGTCATTGTACTTATCGTAGCACTGTTCCTCCGCTGCAAAACACGACACAAATGAAGTTATAGGCTATGCAAGTTGCATGTGTCTTATGGACTTCTGCTCGAAATTCACAGCGTGCGTAAAGGCGCACGGGACGCACAACACAACGACTGACCTGGGGCCTTAGTTTTACATTTGACTCCTGCTGCCCCGTTGCAGGTGCACACTAGCGTGTTTCCAAGGTAAGGTTTCTCCCACTGTTCATGTAGTCTGTATGAGCGACCACTTTCTTCACAGCCGACTATATAGAGAAATTATATTATTGGACAAATATTCATGAGTCCATAGTTTCAAATCGTGTCTTTTACAGTGAATGACACACATCCACTCTCCTTCAAAAGTAGCACAACTGATGAAAGAAATTAAAGAAATTAAAGAAATTAACATGTCTAAACTAAAAGAAAGCGGTCCGATATGGATCTTTTTGTTAAATTGTAACATAGGAAACACATCGTTGAACTGTACCGTTAGAAATTGGTTCTGTGTCCTGGAAGTCTGGATATACTCGATGCTGCTGCCCAGCTTGTCTTTTGGTCTTCCCATGATTATTTGGCATACAATACACAGCGCTGCTTACGCACAGGGCAACTAGCAGCCCTGTACACGGGCTACGAGTCATTTTGCAGTTAAACGTTTTAAAGTGGTAAAAAAAAAGTGACCGTGTGCGTCGTCAAAGAGCTGCCTGTTGAGTCCAAGATTCCCCCTTGATTTCAAGTCGCTGCTTTCCCAGCCGCCTTGCAGCTGATGTGCTAGACCGAGGAGAGGGGTGCACTCTGCTTTTATACGCGAATACGCTGCTATTGTGGGGGGAGGGACCAGTGACCACCACATCCCAGGACCCACCCGAGCCCAGGCGAGGTTACCACCCCAAAACAGAACTGTGAGGCGAGCAAGGAAAGGTGTTATAACAAGAAAGACCATCAATCTGATCCTGTCGAAAGGATGTGAAAACATCCTCCCCTGGCATTAGATGCAAACTGCCCTGCTTATAGAAGAGGCCAGCCAAGGTCCATTCTAAAACCTATAACATGATGGAGAAACCTAATACTATATGATGGAGAATTTCAGAAAACTGAAAAACGGAAACTCACCTAGACCTATATCAGGGTTGGGCAACTTTGACGATGGAGAGGGCCAATATATTTCCACACTCACTTTCCACAGTGCATATTACTGTCGTAGCAAAAATTGCTGATCTACAAGCTGAGTCAGCTGTTTTTGCTATATTTGAATTGAAAACCTGAATAATTTTTGCTATTTTTGAATTGGAATCCTGAAAAGTAACCTTTTTATTGAATTTCAAATGCATTTAGTTATAGTTATGTTAACTTTATGAACTGTTAACATAACTACATTGGACACAAAAAGACAATAACTAGTCATTCAATACTAGTCATGAAGTAATTAAAGCGGGTCGGGAATTGTAACAGCTGAAATCAATACTATATCAGTATTCTGATATTAACATGCGGGCCGCATTAAGTGAAGGTGGGGGCCGCATCTGGCCCCCGGGCCGCCAGTTGCCCACCCCTGACCTATATGATAAACAAGTAAAATGACAAATGCGCTGCAATATTATTGCTTATGGACAAAGAAGAGAAGAATAGCTTACTACGTTCCATCACAGTCCGGATAGCACATCTTCACTTTAGCTCTCATATTTGGACAATGTAGAACATTTGCTAAACATTTTCAATAATGTGAAGAAGGCAATTCTTGGATAAATTGCTTATAGGTGTATAGTACACTCTCATGGTTCAATTAACAACACATCATTTTCCGTCGTTGGTGGTGCACACTTCCTCATGGGCTGCATGGAGCGCGACAGAAATATAGAAATATAGACCATCAATATGTGTGTGTGTGTGTGTGTGTGTGTGTGTGTGTGTGTGTGTGTGTGTGTGTGTGTGTGTGTGTGTGTGTGTGTGTGTGTGTGTGTGTGTGTGTGCGTGCGTGCGTGCGTGCGTGCGTGCGTGCGTGCGTGCGTGCGTGCGTGTGTGTGTGTGTGTGTGTGTGTGTGTGTGTGTGTGTTTTCAGAATTTCTGACTGTTCTGACACCACATGGGCTTATAGGCTCTACTGTACACTGCGAGTTGCAACCATTGATTAACCATGTGCCTATAGATGAACTGAAAACGGTATTCCTTCACACCACTCCCCTGTCCCACCTCCCTCCACCCCCCTTTCCCTCTGATGAATATTCTTATGCATCCATCTATTCATTAGTCCTCTCTATCCATCATGTCATTAGAATGACAATGTTTGACTTATTCCCCTGTCTAGTGTCAAAGAGAACCAAGACATTCAGTGGTGTTGGCCTTTGCCATTGGGAGGCTTACAACACAACTAAGAGCAGTATTTATACAATTCCACTATAGGCTTACTCATAGTTATGGTCTGGACTAGTGGCTTCTGTATGTGGGCAGTTCCCAGAGGTTCTGGAACACCTTGCCGTATTCCTGGTGCTATCCGGTGCCAGTAAAGTGGTAAAAGTTGTGTCCTCGTTTTCAAAGCAGCAGCATGCATGAATCACCAGTCTCTCACATGTGGAGAAAGTTTCCGTATCGTTTCCACTCATGAAATGGCTTGGTGTCAAGAAGGATCAAAACAGACAGTTTGTCCTGCAGGATGCAGACTTCAGAAAAATACTCTGACTTCCATATTCACAGATTTGGTGTGCAACCTCTCACCTAAAGTGTAACATGGGGGGAGGCAGGCATATGTTCGCGTAGAGCTGAAAGTGGCGACGTTCACCCGTAACACGGTTACATTCTGAGGAATATGTATAACCTGCATGTCTCCTTTGCCTCTGGGAGGCAGCCTGGTTTGTATCAAAGCGTTCACCTCAACCTTATCTCTCTCTCTCGCTCTCTCACTCTCTCTCTCTCTCTCTCTCTCTCTCTCTCTCTCTCTCTCTCTCTCTCTCACTCTCTCTCACTCTGTTACTCTCTCTCTCTTCTCTCTCCTCCCAGGCAGTGCCTGCCTCCATACATAACAATCCATACATCACCACAGGCCATTATATCCTTACCTAATCCCCAGTATATTTCTCAAACCACATGTGAGTTGTTTTCACACAGATTTGTTGCTGACACTTTGCTAAAGATTTGTATCTGTGGCCCTGTTATGGATACAAATTGCTGATTTATGAATACACAGATGGACCAAGAGGAAGAGGTTCCAAGAAATGTGAATAGCACATTTATTTAGATGTGAGCAGAGCATGATGTACTCTTCTGAGGTGATGTGGGGTGACTCAACCGGTTAATGAGCACTTCACACAACTGCAATGTCTCAGGTTCTATCCTGCTGCATGTCATCGCGCCTCTGTGCCCTCACTTGTCTGAATCTCTTCACTGTCCTGTCAGTAGAAATAGCCCCCAAATAGTATACTATCAAATCTAAAGAAATCTGCTGTTCTTTGAAAATGTATATAAGGTTTCTTTCCCTTGATACCTTTTCTGAATACAACTGGCCGTGCATGCCTGCATTCAAGCATGCATGCATGCAAACTTATCTTTATGATTTTTTGTTTTTTGCATAAACTGATACTTTATGTAGGAGAGCTTGTTTTGTAATATGTGGTCTCCCATGCACCTCTGTTTCAGCAAACAGTGGATGGACGGTTTGGGTAGAGAGAGCCAGATGGCCAGAGCTACGGGAGGGGGAGGGGGTGTGGGGTGCTAGGTCAGGGAAAGGGTGGAAGGATGAAGTGATGATAAAGATCATATGGAGATGGAGGTGGGAGGCATTTTTCAGGGTTGTGTGTTGGTTATGTGATGGGCAGAGTGAGCAGTGATTAGACATGATCGTCTATCATTGGGTCTCTTGAGCCAAAATTCTCACATGCTGGAAGAGGTTGGAGGTCAGATTTTGAGATGTTTATTTATTCATTTAAAGATGTGTTAAGCCATTTAGTTGCAATCATTTATTCAAACAAATATATACAGAGAAGATAGGTTTGAGACGGCCACATGGGTGAACATATAAAGTAATTCACAAGCTGGTCAGTTGATCTAATCAAATGCAGTGTCAGCATTCTCACCTATCCTCGCCATTGTTCAACTCTGAATCATTGGCCAGGACTGCCCTTCTGTACAGGATGTGAAGAGCTCGGTGACTTTGGCATTGTGGAGGCTAGAGGTCGCCAAAAACAGACACCCTGTGTAGGAGTTTGAAACATTCTGACGAAGCATTTCCCCAAAGATTCCACAACACAGTGCTACAGTACAGAGTTCCCATGGCAACAGAGTGACAGCTAGAGGCGACATCGTAGCGAAGAGATAATGACAGTGGTTCCTCGTCTCTTGACTGATTCATGTTGAGTCATATTGGTTACCGGTAGCTTGGTGCTGCAAAACAGGTTGAGGACTGGAAGAGAGAAAGGGGGTGGCTCTGTGTGGCGTCAAACTTTTCCATCCATCCATCCATCCACCCACCCACCCCACCAAACATGCTCTCCAAATGAACCATTTGAACCCTGGCATCCCTCTTCTGGGCATGTCATAATAATTGGTGAACAATCTTCAGACCTGCAAGCTCACAACGTATTCTAATATTCTAACAAGCTCAGAAGTCACAAGCTTGTATTCTTTTTGTTTTTAAGATATTTTTTTGGCTTTTTCTGCCTTTATTGATAGGATGAAAGTAGACTGATAGGAAATGGGGAGAGAGATGGTTGAGCTAACCATCCGGGCCATAAGCTTGTATTCTAAAGAACCTAGACATGTTAGAATACAACGTGAGCTTGTAGGAGGGGGCCATGGATAGACACTTGGGGGAACCTTGTGGTTTAAGTGGTTAACTCAACCACCTTCCACAATTACCACCCCCATAAACGCCCACACCTTCATGATGAGGTAACTTTGACATCGAAGAGCCCAGAGGGAAAGTGAAGAAGCTTAACACATGTTCGTTCTCTCTCTCTCTCTCTTTCTCTCTCTCTCTCTCTCTCTCTCTCTCTCTCTCTCTCCTCAATTATGGGCACTTTTGTCTGTAAAATCCTTAATGTGAAATACGTGATTTTATTGCTCTATCAAAGGTCTCCACATGTTTCCCTCTAAAATCACATGCCCAGCGGCTATATGATCACCTTTACAGTTGCAATCCGTAATTAGGTCCTCTCCAGACAAATAAGTAGTTGCAACTGTACAACCCTGTCCTGTGTGAGAAACAAGAAGAAATCCTAACATATCCTGGGAGGTATTGTGATAAAGGTTTCAATGGAAGAGCAGGGAGACCCCGTCAAACCACTGCAGAGGTGATAGTTATATTGTATAACATACCCACCATACAGATTGGTTAAAATATATTTGTATTCAATACAATAAGTTCTAGATTTCAGCTTTAATCAATGGAGATCAGCTTTTACAGTAAGTGCTCCTACTACTGTAGGGTTTTGTGAATACTGTCACAGCCCAGTGACAGTATGTCACAGTTTGTCCTCAATTAGTCATGGCTTATGTACACATGCTGCATTACCGTGTCCAGGAAGGCTGACTTTCTATTTCTCTATTAGCTTGTCCTTATGGGGATATGGAAACCTTGTCTGTTTGTTCACACCATTTCACCTGGTGAATTTCTCTCTCAACAAGGCACACGTTTATTTTAATTATTTTTATTTATAATTTTTTCTTTTCTTTTTTTTGTGCTTGATCGGGAGTCGAACCCGCGGCAGCTAACCGTCCGGGCCAGGCACACATTTTTGTGTGTGTGTGCGTGCATGCGTGCGTGTGTGCTGCACATGTGTAGATAGTAAATAGTAAAATAGTGAGTATTTTACTGTGTAGCAGCATACGTTTCTGATCAAAGGATGACACTGCGTGTGCTACATCTGTGCACATGCATGCATGATAGTGTTGTTGATGTTTTTACGTTAGAAAAGGAAGCGATGGCAGAACCCCTCACCAACACCTATGTGGCCACAAGGCCACTAATACCAACATTTCTGGAACAGAATGAAGCCAGTATCAGTAGTCTATATTATTATATTAATGAAAGTTGGTAGCATCCCATCATTTGTATAAGCTAGTTGCTTATAAGCTGATGTACCGCAAATCTGGGTCCCATATTTTATAGAACTATAGGTTGTGGAGTGCATCAAGCATGTTAGAATTGCCCAGATATTTTTTTGGCATGCATTGCGTAGCTATTTTATGGAAGGGTGATTTTTCAACCATCACATCATGCACACTCAATGAGATTAGGAAATTGTTGATTCCCAATCAAGTGGAAAGGCAGCTCTCTAAACTGCATGTCCCCAGACTCCCCAAGGTTCATCAGTGGCTATGGGAAAATTAAGCTCCATGTTGTTTACCAAATGGGATGAATAAAAGAAATAGACACTTTATTAGTGTTACAAAATAAGCTTCACAGACCCTCACAGAATTTAGGACCAGTGTGAAAGAGTGTCTGAGCCTTTTCCTGTTGTTGTCCCAACTAAGACTGATTGTCCCATTAGACAGAGATTAGAATTCATGGTCCTAATGAATAATGAATCTCTGATTAAGGCACCAGTGGAAAGGTGATAACATTCCTTCACACAGACTGGGTACATTTTCCAGCAGCAGGCTGCAGGCCTGGTAGAGAATCATTCTGCTCTGACACTCAGGTCAGCCGTGTTACTCACAGCTGGTGTGTGTCTGCAGACGTGCGTTCTGACCATGCACCCTGCCCCCCTCCCCCAACCACAATCTGTCATCGCCATCATCATCTCTCACTGAGCAAATTGTCCTCAAAAGCCTCTTTGGTTGTTCTAAACTTTAAGAGAGCAGAGAGGAGACAGAAAACTGTTTTGAGTGGACAAGCCAATGACTACACAGTATAAACAAGCCCCTTGGGCTTTTTTTGTTATCCTTTTAGCAATGATTGTAATATTGTATTAAATTAAAGTATTAAATCAATCAATTTTACAAATATATAGACAGTTACAACAAGGCAAGTTGACAGACAGAAAACAAGACATTCTAAAAGCCCCACTGATGCACCTAGTGGCTGTGCTGCCCCACATCCAACCAGAACAACAGCAAAAGCTGTGCCATAAGTTAAAAAGTCTTATAAAAGGGGAAAACAAGCTAAAATGTTGGACTATGGGTGACGAGGAAACGCCTATAGGGTCACCTTAATCATTTGATATTATAGCCTGATGGCGCACTACAGAAAAGATGTTGGAGTCACTCAAATCTGTAGGATTCATCCTACAGATTGTATGAATGCACTCAATAGGTTTCATGGCAAAAAACTAACAGCCATTCTTGTTTGGGACCAAAGTGTTGCCATCCTTAGAGCCTGGTTGCTAGTGATGCTGAAAACATATCTATAAAAATGCAAACAATGGCTTTGTTGTACACTTCACATTTAGATTTCCCTCTGAAATAAAACTTTATGTCTAATTGTCTAACCCTGGCTGGCTTGTGGTGCTGTTTCAGCATCTTTTTTAAATGGTCAGCCATTATGACACCTACTTTCCATTATAATCGTATTTCAGTTCTCAGTTCATATAGCGGCAGCTGGACAAAGGGTGGATTTCACAAGACCACAGGACTTTTCCACAGTATGTAGACATAGAACAGAACGGCATATTCTGGTATATAGACCATTACTGACTCACATCACAATATAAAGGTTTCGGTTGATTTTTACACGGACCCCCATTTGATACAATGTTTATCTCTGGGACCATAATCTACACCTGTTAATTTAACAGAGTGTACAAATGGAACCAAATGGACCCGTAATGGACTTGTAGTGCCTGAACACAAGACTTTACAATTTCTACCCTTTCTTTTTTCTCATTCAATTTTTATAGATCTTTGATCAAATATAGGCTATATATATTCGTTTAGCCATGGGACCCCAGCGGTCCTTGAGGGGGTTCCCTAGGTTTACGAGGTCCTGGCAAGTGACAAGAGTCAATCCCCACTCCCCCAAGCGCACACACACACTCTCGTACACAGACTCACACACACACATACACACACACGCACACGCGCGCACACACACACACACACACACACACACACACACACACACACACACACACACACACACACACACACACACACACACACACACACACACACACACACACACACACACACACACACACACACACACACAGTACCTGCACCCTCTGTGCCAACTTGTTGTTTTGAGACCTAAAGACAAAACTATTTTCTTGCCAAGGGAGTAGTCCCTTGTTCAGAATTGCCCTCTTCCAGACAGCACAACACAAACAACACGTTTCCTTTTTGAGTGGTGCAACTCAACTCCTATAGACAGCTATGTGTGTCTCTGGCTGGCTGGCTGGCTGGCTGGCTGGCTGGCTGGCTGGCTGGCTGTGTCCTTGGGTGTGTCCCTGTGTCTGAGCATGAAAATAGCTTTTGGTATGGTTTTCACAACCAAGTGTCACTGTTGCGCAGCCTAACACACACACACACACACACACACACACACACACACACACACGCGCACACACACACACACACACACACACACACACACACACACACACACACACACACACACACACACACACACACACACACACACACACACACACACACACACATATTAACTGTATATATGATGATTTGGGGTACTACAGCACAGTACAGTGACAGTACATTACAGTACAGTAGAGGGACCCCCCACACGGTTTCTCGACTGTTTCGGACGTGAGGCGGCTCGCCGGAACCGGGCCGGCACCCTGGCCGCGTTCCTGTGGGTCTGGAACTTCCAGGGTCCCCCTGGGGACCCCACACGGAGTTGCACCACTCACTTATATATATTGAAATTTTATTTCCTTTAGAGGATAGCCCCTTGAGATGTATCATCTCGTTTTAGAGGGGGTCCTCGGGCACAACACAATGAATACAGTACATAGACAAAACAATACATTAAACATGTCGACACAGAACAATACACTTACACTTACAACATCAACAAAACATAGATGCTCTCCAAACCACTCAAACACTACATCAAGACCAGAAGCAACTGCACTGAAACACCTAACAAAATACTAATAAGTGATACTAATAATGAAAATAATAAAAAATAAAGATAAAGATAAAGATAAAAAGAATAATCAAGCATTAAAGTACACACCTCTCTCCAAAAATCTAAAACAAGTACAAATGGGTTTCAGGTCTACAAGCAAAGAGGCCTTGTGTGATTTTTTTACTTTTCATATAGAGGCCTAACTCGGTAACCCAGCCCTGTAAAGCTAGTGTGAGGGGAAATGGCAGTAGGTTATCTTGCCGTAAGTAAGGCCATTACTCATTCCCGTCTAGACTGAGTTGTACAGACATGCCAGCACACCTGAGACTAAAGTACTGTTGTACCTGCATTCTGTCTCATTCCAGGTGAAGTGTCCTGTTTTGGAGAGGAAATCTATTTCAAGACAGTGAGGTCTTACTGTCCGCCGATTCTATAAAGCTGAAATGTTGCTAAAGAATAGCTGGCCTTTACAGTAGGTGAACGTAACTTCTGGTAATTTATGAATTACGAACCACAGTTTGTCATGGTCTGCTTGGTATATAGAAGAGGACTTGTATTGACAGAAACCTGTGACGGTGTAATGAAAGGGCTCAAGGACTAGGAACTGTGTGTCATGCCATCATCACTGCAGGCTCACACACTGTCAGACACCTCCACAAACATCCACATGCACAGACACACTCACACACACACTTAGCAAACATATTCGGAATCGGAAAGGCACGGTGGAATGTCTTTCCTTGACCCTGGCCACCTGTGTGTTGCAATTCCAGACCCAGTTAATCAATCATGTGAATAGGCGAGGTTAAAGTGAGGTTATAAAAATAAACAACACCGTCTAAACTTCAGCCATAATATTGTATTTGTAAGAGCAGTCCTTTTCTCAATTAGTTTTTCCGTCTGCCATCCTAACCTCTTTCTAATACCAATCCTTGTCCTTTGGCTTCCATGTCCTCGCAGACAGGGCTCTGGTCAGATTCTATTTGTACACCTCTGCTGGGGCTGACATCCAGACCACCACATCGTGCCAGACCAATGCTGTCACTGTATGTCCAGGAAGAGTTGGTTTAGAGGGGTAGAGGGGGCGGTGCGGGGAAGGGTGGTAGGTGGAAACCTAGCTCTGCTGAAGTTGCAGAGTAAGCATTTCACACGCAGACTGTTATTCTATTGATTAGCAAACAGGTAGACCTCTGTGTCATCTTGAGGTTAATGTGGTCCTCTATTGCTCTGTCCCAACAACAGACACATATTGATAAAGAGAATAGATTCCCAAATAGTGGCCCGGAGCCCACTGGTGGGCTGTGAGGATATTGCTAGTGGGCCCCCAAATAATTGGCCAAACACTAGGATTTTTATTGTAGCCTAATATAACATTAATATTCCAACGTTTATGCAAAAGAATGTCATGGTGTTTTTTCTTTAACACCTTGAAATAGGTTGAATGAATATAGGAACTTAAAGCATACTATATTAGTTCCATTGATCCAAGCCAGAACACAATCTATTGATTGACATAAACATGCTCTGAAAATGCACATGGCCCAGCCCACCCATCTTAACACTGGCATGTTCAAGTTGGCTGTGATCCAGAAAAGGTTGGGAAGCGCTGGAATAGACAGTTGCTGTCGGCTTCACTGTCAAATCTGGAGTGTTAACTGTGAGAGTCATGGCCAGCCATTATGAATTATAGACAGACAGGGGAACAGAACTTAGCTCTAATACCAATACAGGTCATTTAAAATAAGCCCTTGGCAATTAGCTTTGTGGTGATGGAACAACCTTTTTACACCTTTTTACATTAGGAATATGTGATCCTTATGACTTGTTTCCCTGTTTTTGAGTGTGTTTCCCTGTTTTTGAGTGGTGCAACCACTCCCTTACGGAGCTATGTGTGTGGGTGGCTGGGTGGGTGGCTGGCTGGCTGGGTGCCTGGGTCTGAGCACGAAAACAGCATGGTTGTTTTTCACCACCTGCGTGCAACCTAACACACACACACACAAACGCACACGCACGTATTAACTGTATATATGATGATTTCGGGTGTACAGTACAGTACAGTACAGTACAGTACAGTACAGTACAGTACAGTACAGTACAGTACAGTACAGTACAGTACAGTACAGTACAGTACAGTACAGTACAGTATGGTAGAGGGTACAGTAGAGGGACCCCCACACGGTAACTCATTGCTCAACCGTTTCGGACATGGGGCGGCTCGCCGGAACCGGCCCGGCCTCATGGGTGCATTCCAGACCCCCGGAGACCCCCACATGGTAACTCTCTCATTTCTCTACCGTTTCGGACGTGGAGCGGCTCGCCGGAATCGGGCAGGCACCCTGGCCGTGGTCCTTTGAACCACTGTTTTACATGTAAACCTGTGATGTGACAATAAAGTTGAAGTTGGTGGTAGTTGTAAAATACAAGTGAGCTTTATAGATCGACTGTTTACAAATAGACAGTAGTAGTGGTAAATATATGTTTTGTAATAATAATCTAAATCTGCAAAGTAACTAGTAACTAAAGCTATCAAGTAATTCTAGTGGAGTAAGATTTGCGTCTAAGATTTAGTGGAGTATTTAAAAATGGAAACACTCAAAGTAAAAGCACCTCAAAATTGTACTTGAGGAGGACTTCATTTCTCTTGGTTCTTGGAATCTCTTCTTCAGTTTTATTTCCAATTCCATCTTCCAACACTCTTGACACTTTTTTTTTACTGCTATTATTTTATTATTAAGAATAATATTATTAAGCTGCTGAATACAGCCCCATTTAACCCTAGTGGTGCATAGAGTAGACTGACTGCCAGTCCTTCTCAGGCCATGCCAACCACTGTGCTATTTTCAGTGGGACATACCCTAGGGTTTCTAATGAGTGCCACAGAGAGGCAGACGTTAAGACTTTGTTGGCATGCAGGGTGCAGGGACTCGCTATGAAATATTTTGATCCAACAGTGAGTTTACAGAGTTTACACCCGACCCAACTCATGCATGTATGGGGCAACACACCAAATAAGTCTCATAAAACAGGCTATGCCAGTGATTCATAGTAGGAGATGGGCACACTGACAGCCCCAACTGGAATCATTTCCCAGCAGAATGCTTTTATGTGGAGAATGCATTCTCAAGACCGAAGAATGAGGAGTTGTGCTATGCCTCCCCTATAAAGTGTGAGTTTTCTCCTAGGAGGGCCTCAAAGTAGCCCTGCTGCTGGTAAATATAGCTATATTTTTGTAGAAAACCTCACATCCTTGGAAACAAAACAGTCCAGCCTGCAAGAATTAAGCACTTTCAATGAAATGCTCAGATGTGCCAGTAACTGACGTTTCTGAGCAGCATGTTGCTTACAACTTACCAAATCGACTTATAGAGCAGGTTTTCCACATTATAAGCTTGGAACAGCTGATTGTGTGATTGCATTTAGATGTGTTCTCCTGTGATTGCTCTCATCCTTCCCTGGAGGCATAGAAAGGATGACATCAGAGAGGTAGACCGTGCCTTGACTACAAGCCAGCAGGTGTGTAGTTTCCTGGAAAATCTCACTTGTCACATTAATATTGATGTGTGATTGTGATCTCCTCACAGCTGACTCAGTGGAAAGTGGAGACTATCAAACATCATTCTACGGTGATAGAAGTCACAACCACATATAACTACATATTTCTTTGTATAGGTCAAAGGTTGTAGATACATTGTTACTCAATCAGGGGTGGAGTTCATTATCCCTATTGGGACACAATCACGTCAGAAGAGAAATATTGCAATTTTA